>NC_054825.1:94833894-95136924 GCF_018345385.1 Vulpes lagopus | reverse complement strand
TTATGTAACTTTGGGCAAGTTACTTAACCTTCCGGTACCTTAGCTTTTTAATTTGCGAAATGGGCATAATAACATCTAACCTAAAGTAGTTCTAAAGATTTAAAATGTCTGATATACATAAAGGGCTCAGCACATCAAAAAACTATGTAAATATTAATTATTACTGTTTATAAGACCCACATAATTTCTGGGATTTATTTATTTATTTATTTATAAAGATCTTGTTTTTATTTATTTATTTGAGAGAGAATGCACAAGACGGGGGTAGAGGCCAAGGGAGAGGAAGAAGCAGACTCCCTGCTGAGCAGGGAGTCCATATAGGCTCCGATCCCAGGACCCTGAGATCATGACCTGAGCCGAAGGCAGACATTTAACTGACTGAGTCTCCAGGCACTCCTATTTTTATTTATTTTAAAAATTAACTGTAGACTGCTTACACGTGACATTAAACTCAAGTCATCCATAGTGGATTAATTCAGTACATAAAAGGGATACTTAACTTCATTATATGTTCCTGAGCATTTATCTGTTTATTTTTTTTTAATTTTTATTCATTTATGATAGTCACAGAGAGAGAGAGAGAGAGGCAGAGACATAGGCAGAGGGAGAAGCAGGCTCCATGCACCGGGAGCCCGACGTGGGATTCGATCTCGGGTCTCCAGGATCACGCCCTGGGCCAAAGGCAGGCGCTAAACCACTGCGCCACCCAGGGATCCCACATTTATCTGTTTAATTAAGCAATGTTATACATATTTTAATTGCATGACTTGGTACATAGACACATTGAAGTTTCTATGCTACTCAAGTTTGGTCACCTTCTATTGTGATATTATACCAATGGAATGTTCCATGACAAAGATCCAGAGTAACGTAGGAATTTTAAAAATTATTTTAAACATAAATAAATCAATCATAAGAGGTAAGTGACTCCATGTAGTCCAGGAAAAGTTTACACTCAGCAACCTGCCTTCAAAGGAGTAGTTATCTCCTGCTTGAAGAAATTGCCAAGAAAATGTGTGATGGCTGTGATATCAATCAAAAAAAAAGAAAATGTGAAACAATGAGTTCCCAAGCTCTTCATAAGGAATACGGACTAAAAATTTGCTGAGTAAGAAAACTCTAGACATTTTAGATAATGTCACAAGTTTAATTCAATATGATCATGTCATTAAATTGAAAAGCATAAATATAATTTAGAATTCTATCTTCAGTCTATGTAGGGAGACTCATTCTATTCAATAGTTTAGTTTTTTTTTTAATAGTTTAGTTTTTAATAAGCTAGACATAGTGACTTTTTTCAGCTTCAATTGAAACATAAATGAAAATGAAAACAGATAAATGAAATTATATCCAGTTAACACAATGATTGCCAATTGAAATTGGGAAAAAGTATGACATTTGAAAGGCTTTGGAAAAGAGAATTTTGAAAAAGGATCTACTTGGAACATACAGCCTGATGCCTGAATGGTTGAGGTAGGGTCTTTTGGCCTTGGCACCCTTATGATTCTTTGGGTGAGTAAGAACTTCAGTTCTTACATACATACTTTCAGCTATGATCTTTGCTAAGGACCCCGCAGCATTGTGGGGGGTGGCATGAGACCCCAGGGAAAACTGTGATGATTCTTCCAAAGTGGGGCTGGGTTACCCTGTAAGAGCTTCCAGGGAATTATACAAAGAAACTGGGGTAGTCCTCAACACTTGCAGAGAATCCTTCAAATGCTAAGTCCCATGCTAATTACCAAAGAGACACAGTTGCTGGAATTGAGAAACTAACCACTTAAAGGTGGTAAGGTTGAGATCAATACATATGAAAACACAAACATCACATAGAGGGGCTCACTGAGTGTTTGCCTGTCTTCATGGCTGATCCTTTATCTTATGCCTCATAGTATTATTCAGCCCTTTGTTTTCCACTGGAATTATTTTTAGTACGTTAACTAAGAGTTACCTCATCTGCTTCAACCCAGTTCTTCAAAAGAAAACAGTGACAAAAGCCTAACATACGCAAGTAAAGTTTCTTTCATTGGACCTTTGAGTAAGAAATTTGGTCTATTTTTAGATACCAAGAGATAAAAAGATAAATACTTAGTGAATTCCATGTTTTTTGGTCTGGGTTTGTTTTGTTTTGTGAGTTGTGTAATATGTAATGGACTGCAAAGTTTTAAGCAAGCTGTTATTGTTTATACCTGGGTGAATATAGCAACCTAACTATTCGGTATTATCAAGGTTCCTAAAAAATAAAGATAGTTCCTTATCTGCTGATATTCTCAGGGAAATTTAGATGAGTTCATAATTTAATTTCTTTTCTAAGGCTCATGGAATCTATATAGACATTTGCTTGTTATCTGATACCTAAGTTTATACTTTCATAAGCACGTAGACAGAGAAAATGGCCAAAGCAAGAGGCAAGTGTTGCTTGTCAGGGACAAGAGCAATGTGGGACATGTGGCAGATTCCAAAGGAGTGAAAAGTTGCATACATGTTCTTAATGAAAAGCTCCAGGAGATGGCCATCTGAACCCATCTCATCTCTTATAGTTTATTACAAATAAGAATGTTAGGGAACTTCTATTTTTGTTCTATTCTCCAGAACAATGCTATATTGTTTCAGACTAGTCAAGGAATCTTTTAATAATCATAAAGTATCTGAAATATTTTTCATTTGCAATATGATATATCATATTTTTGTACTATTTTTTTTTATTTTTTATTTATGATAGTCATACAGAGAGAGAGAGAGGCAGAGACACAGGCAGAGGGAGGAGCAGGCTCCATGCACCGGGAGCCCGACGTGGGATTCGATCCCGGGTCTCCAGGATCGCGCCCTGGGCCAAAAGCAGGCGCCAAACCGCTGCGCCACCCAGGGATCCCTTTTTGTACTATTTTAACCAACAAAAAGATTAAGTGCATTTTTTATCCTGATTTATACATTTACATTGTTAATTAAAAAATTGGATTTGAAACAATCCTTTAAGTTCTAAACAGCTTTCCTTTTCCCCTACAAACCTCTTCATTTACGAGGTCAAGTTTGAAACAGAAAACCTGAACCCACAGGCATTTTTAGTGTGTTCCTGCAAGGTGTGGTATTGGGATTGCGTATTTTAAGTAAAGGAGTAAAAGATAATTAGAAAGAAGTGCTTAGAAAATGGAAATAGAAGGGAGTGGAACTAAATATATTAGATTTAGTCTAAAGGGAAATTATGGCAATTCCAACGAAAGTCTCCATTGGGAGTCTTTTGTTTGTGTGTTTGGTGCTTATAATAAAGTTATCCTGAATCAGGAAAAAGAAGAAACTGAAAAAAAAATGTGAGAATTGGCACTGTCATATTCTAAAACATGGGGCTTACTAATGAATACTGTGACATTGGCCTAAGAATAGACAGAACAATGAAATGGAATGGAAGTCTTAGAAACAGACTCTGATGTTTATAAAATGTTAATAAATGATAAATATGAGCTTCTAGGCAATGAGAAAATAGCAGATCATTTGTTCATGGTACTGAGATCATTAACATTTGGAAAATAAGAAGATTCTAAAACCTCATGTCATATATCAAAATAAAATCCAAATGGGAAAGTTATATGAAAATGCAAGCAATTGTAAACAATGGCTGGATATTTTGGTAAGGAAGTCCTCTGAGAGAACAAACCCCTTTCTTACCCCCCAAAATGAAGAAAAATGCAAATGATATCCCGCCAAACCTACATAAAACAATACTTACCAAACACAAAGTTAACAAATGACAAACTAGTAAATGTTAGCAACACATAAAGGATTAGTAGCCTTAATACATAAAAAGGTTTTGTAAATGTATGTGAAATGAACATAATTTTCCACAAAGGCAGAAACATATCTCCCCCCTTAACCTCCAACATTCTTTTCCCACAATCTAGCCCAATGTCTGGCACGCTGCAGACAGTAAAAATATGTTGAGTGAAAAAATGAATTACTGTAAAGATAAATATCCCAATGGAAAAAATTGATAAAGAATTTGAAGACACCAAAAAAATAAAAAGAATTCAAAGAGACCATTGCAAAAGAAGTATAACAACTCATAAATATATAAATATCTCCATTCTTACCAGTAATCAATGAATGAACCAGATTGTAGAATTATTAATTGTTATAAACTAGAGGTTTAGTGATATGTATCAAAAACTAAAACATCTTTGTCTTTTGATTAAGAAATGTATTAGCAATATTCAGGAAGATTAAAAATAAAGCTACACATTGATTTATTATTATTTAATTAAAATTGGACTTGGTCTGTATGTTTGTAATTTAGGATTATTTAAATTAATTGCAACAAAAGTGTAAGATGAAATAATAGCCATTAAAATTGTATTTTAGAGATTATTTTGTGACATGAGGAAATAATTAGGACAGATAATGTGAAAAGAGCAAGTTAAAAAAAAAAAAACCCTCTAATTCTTGTGTATCTTTTTCCTGGGTGTGTATCATATCATAAAATTAAATTAAATTTATAAGTTAATTCAGTTCTGTGCATCTGAGATCCAAAGGGGTTGGGAAGCAATATGTGTCTTGTCTTAACTCCTTTAAAAGAGGGTATTATATATTTCATAGAGAAAGATTATTGAGGAATTCATTTAAACAATAGTGGTGTTACTTCTATGAGGTGGAATTAATGATGATTTTTTATCTTTGTAGTACTATGATATAATTTTTAAATGATCTTGTGATAAAATTGGATCACCTTTACAGAAGAAATAAAGTGTATTTTAAATAGAAAGTTGAACTCCTCGAGGTTGCCTGAGTAGAAGGTCACAAAGTCTTCCAGGCAAATGAAGGGAACCTCAGAGACAGAGACCCATCTCCCCAGAGATGTGGGAGATAGGGTGGCACCAGCCTTCCTACGTATTGTTCAGGGAGAAAGCCTGCATGTTGTGGAACAGAGCAGGAGAGACAGCCAGCAGGGTGGAGGTGTCCTGTTCTGCACCAATCCTGGCTTCAGGTTCCCTATACTTCTTGTACGGGCCTGGGGAATAAGGGAAGCTTAGGAGCCATAGGAATACAATTCTTCTCAAGCAGCCTGGCCCAGGCAGAGGAACCAGATGTCATGGAATGGATTGAATATTGTTCACCTACCTGAAAATGCATGTCCACCTGGAACATCAGAATGGAAATAGAATTTTTGCAGATGTAATTAGTTAAGCATCTTGATGATACAATCACAAGCTGGTGCCTTTATAAGAGAAAAGAGAGGGCGATTTGGCTACAGAGGTACACAGGGAAGAAGGCCATGTGAAGATGGAGCAGAAACTAGAATTATCCAGTCACATGATGAGGAGTGCTTGGAGCAACCAGAAGCTGGAAGAGGCAAGGAAAGACTCTCTTCTTGAGCTCTCCGAGTAAGGAGTGCTTAGCTGACACCTTGATTTTGGACTTCTTGTCTCCAGAACTCTGAGAGAATAAATTTAGGATGTTTAAAACCAGCTGGATTATGTTCATTTGTATTGGTGGTCTCAGGATACAAATATACTCTGATGAGATGATGAAGCCAGGTGAAATCCAGAAAAGAAAGGAGAACTCCTGATCCTCTTAGTGGTGAAGTCCCTCATAACTACAGTTCCGTCCAGGACTCTTGCTCTGCTTCCATGTCCAGTGTTGGTGGTACTTTGTTTATACTACCTTCTGTAAGTCATGAGTCTTACGTAGAGCAGTGAACTCACAGAGAAGGTTAAACTAGGCAGCAGGCACAGAATCGAATCGCCCTCATGGTGTTTTAGCAAAGGGAGCACTGGTTTTCCTATTAATTTTGATTAAGTCTTTCTGTGTAACCTTTAAGAAGAGGTAAAAGGGAAATCTCTGAAGGATTTTTGCCTTTACTGAACTGAGCTATGAAATGGAAATTTTGAGATCCACTGGCCTCTTCTGAAGCTCTCTAACAATGATTGGCAGGAGGAAAAGTCCCATCCTCCAAGAAATATAAGAAGATACACTTCCATGCAATTTTTAATAATTCAGAGATAAGAATGATTTATAGGAATTCCCACTTCCCTGCGATTATTCTTCCCAAAGGTGACTTCCCAAGCAAGACCTGATATATACTTTGGCTTGATTAACAATGCAAGTAATAGATTTCAGAAAATTTGATGTCTGTATTTAGGATTCTTCACCTTAAAGAAATCTTGTATGAACATAGTTTATAGTATAGCAGGGATCCGTATGAACTTGTAAGTTTGCAGTGGTAGTCGCTGATGCTGGATGGATCTTGCCACTAATAGTTTATTTATGGCTGTGCTATAATCTTGAGCAGAACAAAAAAAGCAGCTATTGCCATTTAGTTATTAGGCATAAGCACAAAGGGTTAGGAGCTTCTCAGGCATTATTCATCGACAATAATCTGTAGCCTGCTATGAACAATGCTGCATGCTGTGCAAATATAGCAAGACTGCCTTCATAAATAATGCCAGAAACACTAGCTGTGCCAAGGCAGTTAGAATATATCGATGGTAAGTTAATGTGTTAGGCCCCTGGGCTTGCTTAATTGTATAGGCTGACTTACCGTAGGCAAGGGAAGAGAACTGCCTTAGCTCAATGCAAATTTTGTAGTCTATCACACAGCCCTTCTCCCCCCTGCCTTCCAGGCTTAAGATAGATCCTTCTAATAATGGTGCAATTTCCTTGACTTTCACTGAATTTATCTTCTTGCAATATACAGTGGTGCTGTCCTTATTTTGGTGATGGGAATAGAATGGAATGTGTTTTCTCTTCTTATAATTATCCTCTACCAGCAACAGAAATGGATTTTTTTGCCTGTCCAGAGATGTCAACGTTTGCATATTTTTAGGCTGTTTAAATGCATAGGTGGTAGTAGTCTAAACCCTTTGGTCAATGTATGCAAAGTAGCATTACTCACCCCCTTAAGCCATAGGTGGGAAAATGAGATGTAAGAGTATGAGGAATCCTCTCCAGAATGTGACCATGTAGATGTGTGAACAATAAGAGGGTTCCATAAGATCACCCAGGACAAGGGTGATTTCTTCCAGAAGCATTCAAAATGACAATGCAGCAGCAGAATAATGACCCTCCAAAAGAGGTCCATGTCCTAATACCTGGAACCTATGAATATGTTACATTACATGGTCAAAAGGATGTTGCAGATGTGATTAAAGTAAGGATTTATAGATGAGATTATTCTGTATTATCCAAGTAGGCTCAATAGAATCCCAGGGGAGGCAGGAGAATCAGTGTCAGAATGATACAGCATGCTAAAAATTCAGCTAGCCATTGCTGTTATTGAAGATCCCAGGGGGCTATGAGCCAAGGAAAGCAGGCAGCCCCTACATGCTAGAAAAGGCAAATTAATAAATTCTTCCCTAAAATCTCCAGAATGAATACAGCCCTGTCAATACCTTGATATTAGCCCCAATGAGACTCGTGTTTGATTTCTGATCTTTAGAACTATAAAATAATAACTGTGTTATTTTAAGTCATCAAATTTGTGGTAATTTGTTACAGCAGTGAGAGGAAACTAATACAGAATAGATAGTAAATAAGTCATACTGTCACCTTTATAAGAAGGTGACCAAGTTCACTCATTCAGTTACACTGAGAAAATATTTACTGAATGCTTACTAGGTACCAAGCATTATGCTTTGGCATTGTTGACATATGATCATTCATTTATTGTCAAAATACTTATGCAATGCCTATCAGGCACTGTTCCAGAGGGTACACAGAGGAGTCTGATGGATAAGATCCTTGCCTTCACATAGCTTATGCATTTGTACAGAAGAAAGCAGATGAAGGGCGAGTAAATGAGTAAAATCATTGCAAGTTGTTATAGAGGAAGTTAAACCAGGCTAGGTGATAGAGATGAACTTGGGAAAAGCTCCTTTAGTTCAGCTGGATAGGGAGAACCTCTCTGAGAAGGAGGAGGTGACAATTTGAGCTGAGACCCAAAGAACAAAAACTCGACAACCTTGATAAGCTTAGATATGGAACAGAGGATGTTAAAGAAAAGCAAAGCAAAGCCTCAAGACATATTTGAGCTTTGCAAGTGTGGATAACTGACCCAGACATGTAAACAGAGAGTGGTGTGAATGGAGAGAAAGTTGTGGAGAGACAGATTTCAGGGCTTTCTGGGCCACAATAAAGATTTTTTTTTTAAAGATTTTATTATTTAGTCATGAGACGCACACACACACACACACACACACACACAGAGAGAGAGAGAGAGAGAGAGAGAGAGAGAGAGGCAGAGACACAGGCAGAGGGAGAAGCTGGCTTCAAGCAGGGAGCCTGATGTAGGATTCGATCCCGGGTCTCCAGGATCATGCCCTGGGCCGAAGGCAGGTGCTAAACCGCTGAGCCACCCACGGATCCCTGATGATAAAGAATTTAGATTTTATTCTAAGAGAAATGGAAAGCCAGTGGAGGCATTTCAGCATTCTGTGTAGTGAGCTAATGAATGTTATTTATTAGATGATCTTGAAATAATTAAAGTGGTTTTGTACAATTATTCAAATGCTGAACTTAAAGTGAATTTGGAGATCAAATAGCTCAATTCTCTCCTCTTAATGAAAATCGATGCCTATCTTGGGTAATCTCTTGTCTGGAACACAAATCTGTCTCTTGTCTTTAGTTCATATGCGTTTTACCATACCACCAACTGCCTACACACAATTTTACTAGTTTTTATTCAGCACTGAGCTTCTCCTTTTTTCCTCCTTTTAAGTGAAATCACTCAAGTGCCAAGGTTTATTGTAAAAATAATTAAGGAATTCTCAAAAAAAAAAAAGGGGGGATTTCTCACAACTTGTGGAAATGGACTTGGAAATTGGTGGAAAGACTCCATGAGAAATAGACCCTATACTGTGTTCTTTGTAACCTTCTATTCATGAATGACTTATTCTAGGTCATTCATATTGTTTTATGAAATAAGTTATTTCTAGTAACCACCTGCATAACCTTTGATTTTTTCTTTTTATTTGCCAAAGAGAAAAGGATTAGCACTGAAAATTGGGTGGTTGGCAGTTGCTAGGCATCAAGCAGACACTCAGGAAGTGGCCATGAAACACAAGAAGATTTAAAAATAAACAACCATTTTAATCTTTAACCATAATTCTAAAGAAGCAGATTAAGTTATATGATTACTAGTATTCTCCAGACATTTAATAAAAGAAATGGGACAATATTTTTGAACTTGTGTTTTGACAGTTATGAATACTTAATATGGTTATTAATATGGTTGTCAGGTTCACTAAGATTTATAATGTTCAGGTTTAGTGGTTGGAATGGTGGACAGTTACTTGCAAAGCAAAGTAAAATTGATGCCATTTAAATTTCAGTGAAATTAACTTGAATGTTTCCTTAAAGAGACCCTTGTAATCTGAGTACAAATGGAGCAATTTATTCATTCCATTATGCCTGATGTTTTTTTTTTTCTACCTCCATGAAAAGCTTCATGTTTGGAACTGCACCCTTTTGACCTTCTGAACTAGTTAACTCAGACCCTGAGATGTCATCAGCTGCATCCCTTTTCTTCCAAATCATTCCCTTTGCACTCATGGTTTCCCTGAGGGAAAGGCACAACCTCTCCCTTAAGCTCTGCGGAGCCCTACTAATCTCTGTCATAAATAATGTCAGCTTTGTATGTTGAAGTTTGTGTCTACAGTCATAAACTACAACAGTGAATGAGATATACCTAACTCTATCAGGAAGAGAAATGACCTGATAATGTGTTACTTTGTAGAATTAGCAATACAGATTTATGACACAAGGCAGCATTATGCAGTGGTTGAAAGAACAGCCTCCAAAGCCAGGCTGCTTGGATTTGAATCTCGCAAGTGACTTATTTGTTCCTATTTTTTCATCCTTAAGAGGGGAAAATAGTGGTGATTATTATCATTGTTACTAAGATGATTAAAAGGGCTGATGCTTGTAAAGGTTTTAGAAAAATTCCTGGCATTGTAGATATTGTGTAAATTATTTGATAAATAAAGTAAAATGCAGATCTTTCATCAGAATGATCTTTCATCAGACCCTAGTATTTTGTCCACTTTCTTCTCCAATTTTCTTAAATTACACATAGAATAAGGAGCTATTTGTTTCCAAAAGGCAGACCTTGTGAAGAAAGAAGTAAATACATCCTTCTTATTCATAGCAAGTCAATCTTTGCTTCGCACAGTTTCCATGTGCATGAATTTCAGCTACAATGGTTTATTAACACCAGTCTTCTAGCAACACGGCCCAAATTTTGGTCACTATGGCATATGAACTGAATAGGTGCACATCATACAAAATTCCTGCTAACTCCTCAGTCTACTATCATATGTCAATAAGAGATGCCTATTATGATCAGGAACATGTCACTTTTAAAATTTGTCAGTGATCAGTCACCGCACATCTGTTACTCAGTTCACATATAGACAGCAAAGCATGCAGTTGTGTTGTTTCTTGTCTCTGGGTGATAGACATATGTGACATTTTACACAAATGGATAATGGACAGAGTGAATTGGCCAACAATGATGAGAGTGAAGCAAAGAGATAAGTGATAGCAAATTGAATGAACATAAATGAAACTATAAAAGAAATGACCAACTGTGGGAATGTTGGCATCAGCCCATTTGATAGCCTGTAGATATGCAATCTACAGAATCTTAGTGAAAACATAGTGAAGGTGAATTTACTAAGACAAATGAGGAAAGTTATTGTGATACAAAGATGAAGCTGTCCTAGAGAAAGTAACTTCTTCACATTAAAAGAACTCTCAGAATTGTTTCACAATATTGAAAGCTAAAATGTTTGAAGCTGATCAAAATGTAGAAAACACTATGACAATTCACCAAAGCAAGAAAGATGTCCTTTATATCTTCAGTTATACAATGACAAGGAGAAGCCCAGTACTGTTCAAACTGCTCTTGATGAAAGTACAGGGAAATAATTTTAATTCTCAATGTCTGTAATATTTTAAATTAACATGTACTAAGTAAATGTTAATTTTATTCTTTTTTAAACATTTTCCTATATATTTATAAACTAAAAGAGTTTTTAAAGTTTTGACAAACATTTTTAAAGGCCATGGAACAATTGTAATTTTTCTCATCGGTAATTAAGATTACTCTATATGGTCTCATCTTACAAGGTCATTTCTATGGTCCTGCACTACCATGCAATGTGAGGAATACCTGTACTATTTTGGGGGCAGTCCTAATATAATAAAAGGGATAGGAAAGATCATCTGAGAAAAATTATGCTGTTTGGCCAAGAGCCTTGAAATCAAATAAAATTTTTTTTCAAACACAGTAAATTATACTATCCTTGGGATGAACTTTTGATCCAACTTTAATCACCATTAAATAGTGTCACAAAACTTCATTTATTTGGATTATTCAGAACCAAGAATTCTCTAAATAGATCAAAATACCTGAAGTCTGCATTCTCATTTCTTGGCCCTATATTTTTCACAGGGAAGGAGTCTTTTTCCTTCAGCAGTTCAAGAGAGCGTGTCATTGGACATAAATTATATGCTCAATATAGAACTTGAATTGTGTAAGATCTCACACTAAAGGGCACTGAATGTCAATGTTCATCTGAAATAACACAGAAAGCATTATAGTCATTTTATCCAACTTGAGAAAGAATACAAAATTTACAGTTTTATAAGTAGGCATCAGTTTTATTTTGATATTTATAGTCTAATATTTTTAACTTGAAGATAGGCCTAAATAGTTTGGTCATCTGTTTCCCATTCATTTAAATATAATAAATTGTAGTTAAGAATTTCTGCACATTCTAAGGATTGCTTATATGCCAGGATCCTTAAGAATGTTCCTTCTTAATTCAGGATCTTGTTATATTAACCCTGCCTTTAGCCAATTGAGCCCCAATCAAAGAGAGACTTCCTCTATATATCTTTGAATGGAGCCTCCATTTCTGTATCCTCCCTTGAAAGAGAGATTACTAGAGTCATAAGAAAAATCTTCATGATTATAACTCTTCAAGCCGTAAGTGGCCAGAGTAAAATTTAGGGGAATCAGAATTCTAGTAGAGTCTGGGGCTCCGGTTGTTGACACTTGTTCTCTCATATCCTCTTTTCCTGATACTTTCCCTTGGGTAGATTCTCAAGATTAGTTCCAGTTACACTTTGGCCTCATGCCACTTGAATTCTCAAAAGTCAGTTAAAAATGACTAGAATATTCTACATTCTAAAACATAAAAAACATATGGAAAATGCTTATCATTGCAAATAGCTCTCAAACATGAAATGTCCATTTCCAACCAGAGGAAGGGAAATGCAATAAAATATATTTTAGCACCAATTTAATAGGCAAAACTCCAAAAGTAGACATCATGTCTTATTAGTAGTAGTGTGGAAAACAGTTTCCCACAATTATCTGCTTCTGAGGGTGTAAGGTAGTATACATGTACATAGGAGGATAAATCTGGATAAACATCAGTTTGGCAATATACATCAGAAGTCAAAATGGGGGACCCTTTTTAGTCATTAACTTGACTTATTGGACTTATATAACATCTTGAACATCTATAAAATGATGTGTGCATAAGAACATTCACCGAAGAATCATTTATAATACTAAACACTTAAAGGTACCATATAACAAGATGTCAAAAATTACATTTCTCTTAAGGTGCCAGTAAGATGAGTTTCAAATACTAAGATAGTTCTAAGTTGGATTTACTTTTGCAGGACTTACAAAGAAAATTTTATAGAAATGGCTTTTGGACCTATCAATCCAGGTGAAGGATTACAAGAAAGGATCAGAGATTGGAGAGAGGATCTATTAGAACATTATTTCTAAGAGCAAGGAGAGATACAATAGCATTCCAGGTTGGGTGTCATGGAGAGGGCCACTCAGAAATGTGTTCCATGAAGCTGAATACTGCAGAGAACTTGGAGCCTGGTAATAACTAAGAAAACTCACTCTCTCTATGTGTGTCTCTCATGAATAAATATATAAAATCTTAAAAAAAGAGAAAAGAAAAGAAAACTCAAGTGCCCTGTGGTAGTACATCAAAGTGGCTTCATTGAGTCAGACAGAATTCTGTTTGTTAGAGCAAGGCATAGGTATTTCCTGTAGACAGATGTAGCCTACAGGGTAGTGGATGCGGTAGGCATAGACATGTCTATGTCATAATCCTTGGTACTCGTGAATATATTAATTTACATGGCAAGGGAATTAAAGTTGCATGTAGAGTTAATGCTGGTGATCACCTGACCTTGAAGTAGGGAGATTATCTTGAATTATCCTGAACCCAATGTAGTAGAGAGTTTAGATCCAGGAGTGTGCGGAATATAATGAGCCTCTGTCAAAAAGGAGGGAGAGTTTCGAGTATGCCTGAGTGTGTACTACTCAGCTTATCATCATCCCCATCTACTAGGATTTGTGTGAGGAAGAAGAAGAAGTAATAGAATTCTCTTATCTAACTTGTGAGAGAAAGGCATTCTTTCACTTTAACAAGGTGACTTGTTTTTGCCAAGGTGACAAGGAAGCAGCCAGTGCCTTCAGAGTAGTCAAGAGCAGGAGCAGGAGAAACCATGGTGGACCTAGGTGGTGCACCAACAGCCCATGGCAGGGTAGCAGAAAGCTTTAGGGTGGCAAGCTGCAACTGTGACACCACAGACAAAAGTGAAAGAGGAGAAGGAAGGAAAGCAGGAGTGGCTCTGACAAAGGAGCGCCATTGGCCACCCTAAATCAAGGGATTCATCCATTTATACATTCAGAAGCACATGTACAAACCCATTTCACCTTCCTTTATGAGTCAGGGAAATTGGAGGCTTGTGGAATAGCCTTTGGAAACTCTGCTGGAGGAGGCTGAGTTTTTAAAAAATTATGTTTTTTAAACAAGTTTGAGCATTCTTCAACTCTCTTTTGGTATGATTTGGGCAAATATGGGTAAAATCACATTAGAACCAACTCATACTTTAGAAATTGAACTCCTGTTTTACTTTTATCTTCCCTATAAAGAGAAATAGTTTTCACATTAGGAAGAGTAGAGTCACTATAGTTAAGAAAAACATCAAATAACAATACAGATGAAGAGATGATTTTATCATATTTCTTTCATAATAAAAAGTTGCTGATATGATTTTGGAACCATTATAAAGTATCTTCAAAAACTAATGGAAAGTAGAAAAAATCCTTCAATTTTTTCCTGTCAGTTTTCTTTTTTAAGTTTTCTAAAAGGAAGATCTATTCTGAGGTCATATCTACGATTTCAATGTTTAATGTACTTTCAAAAAGGATTATGATTATAAGGATGTTTGGGATCACAAAGAGCTAACATGGTTTCACCAAGACTCTGTAATGTGATTTGATACTCTTGAGAAGAGTATATTTGTCAAGTCTCTAAAATTCTTCATGAAAGAGATGGTGAAATATGATCTTAATCATAGTAATATAGCAGCTGCCCGCAGACTAAGTATTTGGCCCTGTGTTTTTCAACTTTTTTATTTATAATTTGAATGAAGACAAAGACAGCTCATTTATCCAATTTTAAACACTGAAAACCTAGGATTCTGAAAGAAAAACATTTTCAATAGGGTGAAATGATAAGTCAAAAGTTAATGAGATACAATGCAACAGAAATGAATATAAATCACCATATCTATATTTAAGGCAATAAAAGCAAAGAACATATTTGGGAACTTTAATGAAAATCAATGTAAATTTTTAGTTGGCTAGTACAAATTGAGTGGACATGGATAATGAAAAGGTTTATGAAATTTTGCTTTCCATAAGTGAAAATTTACTGTGTAGAATGAAGAAAGCAAAACTCACTGTTCTCTGAAAAGCATAGACCCTAACAAAATGTTGAATTCAATTTTAACAGATTTTACCAAGAGATGGCAAGCGTAATTATTGAAGGATGTTCAGAATCAGAGAAATTAACCTGGAAAATAGAAAACTTTGGTAACACACAATAGCCGTGCTTAAATATATGAGAGATGGTCATGAGGAAGAAGTAGTAGATTTGTTCTCTAGATTTCATCTTACGAAAATGGCAACATATAGTGAGTTGATTGCTAGGACCTTAGGTGGTGAGAGAGGAGGCTGGAGAGTACAAGGGGTCCAAAGCATGAAGAAATTGTCTGTCACGCAAAAATGTGGACACAGAAGGGTTATACGCAGTGGAGAAACGGGAGTGAGTTTCTATTTTTGGAGGGTCTTTTGGGATAGTAGAGGCTGCCATCTAAAGAAGACATTGTCAGGAGGGTACTCCCTATAAATGGGGTCTGGATAGTGTAATGTCCAAGACTTGTAGATTTTAACTACAAATGTACAACTTTGGAGAAAATCAAAGCACTGTTTAATTGCTTTTCCAGAATTATCTTGTGGTTACAGTAACTCTTATAATTAACAGAAAGAGTTAATTATATTTTCCTTGAGAAAATTTCAAAATTCTGATCTAGAAATAGCTCACACAGAAATATAGTGAATGAGAAAAAGGAACACTGTAATAAATTATAAACTGGAATTTAATTAGCAGGGAAAACTAAGCATAAAGCAATTCAAAATAGGCTTGCTTGAGACAGACTTTGGTTTCTGAAGCTTTAAAAAATAAGCTTACTCATACACAGAGAAACTGTGGCATTGAAATATTATTACTACTATCATCATTGTCAACATCTAGAACATAAACCCAAAAATCTCCATGAGCACTACGAATATTTTTTTTTCCCTTTCACGTAGGTCACAATGAAAATTGAAGAGATGGTAGTTTTAGAATAGCCAACGATGTTTCTCTTTATTGAGTCTGTTTGTTACTTCCTGAGAGGAAAGCTGAATTGTAGATACTAAAATACTAAATTTTGTTAAGTAGGGTCTACACTTCATTTCTCAACTAAAATCACATTGCTGTTGGCTTGTACTAACTTCATTTTCTTTATTAGCTTTATTAGTAATATCAAGGAATGCCTACAGGTATGTGTTTTTCTTTTTACAAGCCTTTCATTTTATAGCAAGAACTTGGGTCAGCCAATATTTGCATACCCTACTGTGCTAACAAATGGAGATAGAATGGCAAAGGTCCAACTGAATGGAGTCATGGTTAAGCATGCATACTCTGGAATCAATCTAAGTGTGGTTAAATCTTGATTCTGCTATTTACAAAGGTATGTGACTTAGTATGAATTACTTAGTCTTTCTGCATGACTATTTTTCTATCAAATGAGCTTTTGAATAGGATGTTCAAAGGTTAAAAGTTGAAATAAGCAAAGTGTTGTAGTTGGGCCTTGTGTATGGTAGGTAGTCAAATGATGTTAGCTATTTCTTAGTGCTGGCTGTGGCTCAAGTAGTTATTATGCAGATCAAGATCATTAACTTCCTTGGGATTCAGTTTCCTCATCTCTAAAATGAAGGCATTAGACTAGATGCTAGCAAATGATCCTTCCAGATCTCCTTAGTTAATAGAATCATAATTTCTTTTTAATATCTTCATTTATCAGTTATATATTGAGTGCCTATTATGTACAAGGAATTATGCCTTAGAATAATGGGTTATATGGACATTTTATTGACCTTCGGGAGTTTACAAAATATACAGGAGATGAGACATAAAGATGTTATTCTAATTAGGTTCTATGGGGCAGCTTTTGTGTGCTTCATATAGTATATAAGGTTCAAAGACAGCAAGAATGGAAAGTTAGACAGAGGAGCATTTAGGTGGAGGAATATGAAGAGCCAAAATATGAAGGTGAGAAAGCACAAAAGTACTTAGGAATAGAGCATACATCAATTTAATGGTGAAGATTTCCCATAGTAAGAGTAGAAGACCAGGTTAGGAAGGGAAGGTGTGCTACATTGTAGAGCATAATGAATGCATGTTTGAGAAGCGTGGATCATTCTGTAAGAAAAAAGAGGCTGGTAAAGATTTCATAGCAGAATCATAGTCCTGGTAAGAGGAGAGAGAAATGAATGCTGGATAAGGGAAAGAGAGTAAGAGCCCAATAAGAGGTAGTAAAAACACCCTTGAACTGGTGATTGACATCCTCCTCATTAACTTCCTTGACATTTACCACTTCCTTGTATCTCTAGTCAATCCTGGTTCCTATGCATACCTTTTCTTCTCCTCTCTGATGTTCTAGCTTAGTAAGTTTCCTTTCCAAAGACCTGAACTTTCCATCACTCTCTCTCTTTATGATGCTAGAAAGAAGTGGGAAGACTGACTGCATGCATCTTTGCTTTTGCAATGGTTCCTACCTCTGACGATGTACATTAAAGAACTCACTTCTTTGAGACTTATGCTTTATCCAGCCACCTACAATTGTGCTTAGGTGCTAATACAAGTAAATTCACTTTTTCCTGCCTGGGGCTTTTGCTTTGAAGACTTCTCTGCTCTCCTGCCCTGAAGAACTCAGTTGGGCAAAGTGGAAATGCCATGATCTTTTCCTTTTTCCTCAAAGCCTTATGCATATCCTTTTTCCTTTGTCCTCCCTGGTCCTACAACCCCTATCAGACATCCAGAGATGAAGACATAGCAACAAACGAAACATCTTGCTTCAAATCCCACCAAAACTGAGAACACGCAGAAGGAGGAAGAGAGATTTTGTAATCCCCTGATTCTTTCCTCCCAAAGGTTCCACTTGACCAACCCTGAGCATGGATTTGCCGAGCATGACTGTAGAGGTTCATTTGGATCCTTGATAGAGCTTTCATATCTGTATTTCCTGTGGAGATTAGAGTGAAAGGTCAGGGTGAATGAAGCATGAACTTTGGAATTGGAAAACCTGTCTGGATTTACCACTTACTGGTAGCAAATACTTCTCGAAACTTCTGTTTTCTCATCTGTAAATGGGCATAAAACACCTGATGGGGTGGTTTTGAAAATTCAGTGAAAGGATATAAACAAAGAAACAAAAAAACTACCACATTAAATTCATTAATTCTGTTCATTAAATTCTGCCCTCTCGCTACTTCCTGTAGTGATGGCCTCTTCTCCCATTTCTCACACACTTCGTGCCTTGTGATTAACTTGTTATCAATTCAAATTGTGGGCAGAAAATAATCTATTATGAGTTATTTCGATAATTTCTTGAAATATACTATCTTTAATACTAAAACAAATGCTTTATTCTGTAATTAAAATGCTTCAGGCATTTTATGCTTTTGAAATACTTTTGAATGCTTTAGAAATCAAAACATTACAGGAACCACTTACCATAATCTCTCTTCTGCTTGATCCATCCATTCTTTAGAAGCTGTCTCCTCAGACATGTATTTTTTCCTGACCATTCTTCCTATGCCTGGT
The DNA here is from genome assembly GCF_018345385.1 of Vulpes lagopus. Classification (NCBI taxonomy): domain Eukaryota; kingdom Metazoa; phylum Chordata; class Mammalia; order Carnivora; family Canidae; genus Vulpes; species Vulpes lagopus. The sequence goes on along the minus strand of NC_054825.1, from coordinate 95,118,685 downwards.
AAAATCAGCATTCCTCTGAAACTTCTTTGAACCATGCACATACCCTTATTTAAACATATGCCTCAAGAGAGTATAATTGTGTATGACCTATCTGCCTTCCTTCCCGGACTGAGAACTCCTTATGGAATGTCCATTGACATTGGTTCTTCCTCTTGGGCTCATTATGCCCTTTTCTGCCACAGACTAAGCCAAGTCACCCCCTTGGCTTCCAAGTGCTCCTCTACAACAGCTCTTGTATTGCCATAATCTTCTGGAAGTTTCTTCATGTTTTTGATCATTCTGCATTCATCCACCTTAAAATGTTTCTGTCCTGTGACCAATCCAATAGCTAAGCTATATAAGTAGCAACCAGCTAATATAATGAAACCATCCATGCCAAAATGTTATCAGGCAGAGGTTTGAAATGCACCTTCTGTATAATACATGGTATATACTAATATTTGTCTTAAAATGTAACCACTGAAGTCTCTATCAGACATTGTACTTGGCTAATGAGACTCTTTCTCTCTTAAATATCATCCTATATTATAGGGCTAGCTCTGAGGCCAAATTGTCTCAGATTACATTTCTATTACTTTTTGATGGTATCATCTTGAGCAAGTTAACTTCTCTGTGTTTTGAATATAAAGTGGGCTTGCACATACACATATAAACTTGGGATAAAAAGAGAAGTTATTTTGCAGTGTTATCATGATGTTTAATTGATTTAATGCATACAATATGGTTTAAAAATGTAGTTGGCATGCAATAGGCCCTATATAACTATAAAGCCTATACCACTCTTTGCACATGAGATGCCTGACTATAGCGTTGTAATTTGATATAGTGAGAGACACACTTAAGAAAATATTTTCTTAAACTCACCATTCCATAGCCACAAATTATATGGCACAGAGAACTTGAAAGCGAATGCATTTCTATTAATCCCATTTCCTATGACATGGATAGATAGGTAGGTAGATAGACAGACACATACAACAGACACACATACACATATGTGCTGGATGTTGTGTTTGAAAGAACACTGAATTAGGAATTAGAGGATTCACGTGCATGTCTTGATTCCATCACTCACCATAAGTACAAACACAAAGTCTTAGAGCTCCATATTACTTCCAGGAAGACAGAACTGACTGCTTTCCAAACTCAGAGGCTGTTGTGGAGACCAAATAGGTTAAAAAATAAATCTCTCGGTAAATTGTAAAGTGCCCTACAAACAGGAGGCATCCTCCCATTAACCTGTGAATTTTTCCAGAAAGGGGGCAGCTCTTATCAGTGTTTGCCAAACAGTAAATGTTCACTAGATTTGTGCAGTATGAATTCTTAAGGAGAGGAAACTTGCGCCAGGTAAGGAAAATATTTAAAATTTATGAGACTTGATGTGAATAGTGAAACAGAAACTTTTAAGTTGTTATGCATTTTTTTGTTTCCATGATGTTTAAAAAGAATTGTTTTCAAGCATAGGGAAATGTTTAAGGGAAGCTTTTGCTTAAAATATTACCTGCAATAATTTTCTGTAGTCACATGAGTACATGTTTTTCTTCTCATTGTGGTTGGCTCTGGAACTCACTTACTTCAAACTACTGCAGTGTCCCAGAGACAGCAGTGCTCAGTATTTGCTTGTTGAATAAATGAATGAATGGGCAAGTGAAAGTTTTCTATATTCAGCAAAATGAACAAACTCAAATTATTTATAGAAATCCTACACCCCTTAACTGTTCATTTCTTAACAATTTTTTTTGTTTGCTTTGATTTTTTTTTAAGAAGACTATTACAAAAACACAAGTCTTTCTTTAGTCTGGTTATCATGAAAATTCTTTTATATCAATTGTGGTGTTAGCAAATTCACAGTCTTAATTACTGCTTTCTTAACTGTGATTTGTTTACTGCTGCAAAGTCACAACATATCAAATTCTTGTCTGCCTTAGTCCCCAGATAACATTCACAGAGAATTAGATGCTACCTCAGAGATATCTGTACATGAGCCTTGGTTAATTGAAGGAAAAAGGTATTAATCAAATTTCATGTTGAGAGCAAAAAAAATAAAACTATGGATGATGTTAAATATAATTGATTTAATCAGCATCGATCATTTTCAAATTCAGTAGATAAATCCACCCTCCTAAAAATCAATTGAAAATCCAGTAAATGTACAATGTACAATTGCTTCCCATTATGAATTTACTTGAACATAGCTTCGTGTTTAAAAATTGTGGGAGAGAACGTCATAGATCTTACCTAAATTTTCATATGTAAATATATAGGACTAAATTTATAAGTGTCTTTTCCAGCCAAGAACATGGCATAAATTGAAATAATATTTATTTTCTCATACAGTGAGGTCTTAGTAGTCAGATTCCATACCATACAAGGTTCTTTCTGAGCCTGGGAATTAGAATCTAGACTAGCTCATATATATTTTTACTTAATACTTTGAAAATGTGATGAGGTTTGTAGCTGTTCTTCTTTGAATCTACCCCGAGGCCTCCTCTGGGCACTGTGTCTTTCTTTCCATTCCCAAAGAAACATACCAAGCCATTTCAGGGATTTTTCCTCTTTTCTCTGTCATTAAACTTCTTTCCTTCAGTCCAAATAGCTTTTATGAAATCAAGATTGCAAAATCTCTATTTGATGTGCCACTCCCATGCTCAAAAACTTTCATTGACTTTATAACTGCTTATAGAATAAAATTCAAACTCCCTCTCTTGAAACTGAAGGTATCCCATGGTGATTGCATCTTTGCATAATCTATGATATTGTCTAATTGTATTTACTATTCCATGCAAATATGCTTTCTTGCTTCATGTTATTTTGTCATTCCCCCAAATTAGAATTAATGACCATTTCCATTCTGTCAAAACCCTCTAAATATAAGCTTAACTTGGGCAGTCCGGGTGGCTCAGTGGTTTAGCGCCGATTTCCGCCCAGGGTGTGATCCTGGGGACCCGCGATCGAGTCCCACAGTTGGGCCTCCCTGCATGGAGCCTGCTTCTCCCTCTGCCTGTGTCTCTGCCTCTCTCTCTCTCTCTCTCTCTCTCTCTCCATCTCTCTGTCTCTCATAAATAAATAAAATTAATATATATATATATGTTTAACTTATATTAGTTATATTACATTAAGTTAAACTTAGACTTAGATTAGCTCTATTCTTGACCATAACATACAGAAGAGATCTTTCCTAAGAACTTGTGTGTAAGTCCTTGTTGAAGTGATTCTCACTATCTTGTAATGTAATTCCGAGAAGTGTTCCCTACATTTATTTTCTTAAGGAAATATGATTGTTTATCAAACATTTGATAAAATTTTGTAGAGCTATCCAGATCTGGATTTTTCTTTTTTTTATTTCTCTGAGATTTTATTTTATTTTGTTTTTATTTTTTTAAGATTTTATTTATTTATTCATGAGACACACACAGAGAGAGGAGAGAGAGAGAGAGAGAGAGAGAGAGAGAGAGAGGCAGAGACACAGGCAGAGGGAGAAGCAGGCTCCACGCAGGGAGCCCGACGTAAGACTCATCCTGGGGGTCCAGGATCAGGCCCCGGCTGAAGGTGGCGCTAAACCACTGAGCCACCCGGGCTGCCCTTCTCTCAGATTTTAAATTAAGGGTGCAATTTCTTTAATAGGTATAGGGCTATTTGGATTTTCCATTTTCTTAAGTCAGCTTTAACAATTTATGTTTTTCAAGAAATCTGTCCATTTCATCTAAGGTGTCCTGTATATTGGTATAAATCTGTTTTCTCAGTGCTCTATTTGGAATCTATTTTTCTGCTTTTAAGTTCACTGATCATTTCTTCTATAGCATCTCATCTGTTTTTAAGCTCAACCAGCGAATTTTTTATTTTATATATGCATTTTTCAACGCTAGAAATTCCATGTTTTTTAAACTTTTTTTTTAAAAGGTTTTATTTGTTTATTCAAGAAACAGAAAGAGAGGCAGAGACACAGGCAGAGGGAGAAGCAGGCTCCATGCCACAGCTTGACACGGGACTCGACCCCAGGTCTCCAGGATCACGCCCTGGGCTGAAGGTGGCACTAAACCGCCGAGCCACCTGGACTGCCCCATTTGTTTTTGTTTTTGTTTTTTAATAGGTTCAAATTCTTTTCTTATTTTGTTCATTGTTTCTTTTAAATCCTTGAATATATTTATAATAGCTGTTAAAAACCTTGCCTACTGATTCCATCACCTCAATGATTCCTGGGCATACTTCTATTGATTGATTTTTCTTACAGTTATGGGTCTTATTTCCCTGTTTCTTTGCACGTCTAGTAATTGCTTTGTAACTGGATGCCGAGTGCTTAATTGTTGAAATTCTGGATTTTATTATCTTCCTTTAAAGAGTATGGAGTTTGTTTTGTTTAGAAATCTACTTATGTGGGAATCAGCTTGATCTTTTCAACATTTGTTTTTAAGCTTGGTTAAGGCTGATCTAGAACATGTTTTATTGTCCAGCTAAGTTAGGCCTTATGCTAACACATGGCCTTTCTATGATTTCTGTTGGCTATTTGTGGTGTGCATCAAGGTCTCTTACCCTGATTGATTGGAACCAGAATTTGGCCCAGTTCTGTGCAAGCTCCAGATGGTAGCTGAGTTTATAATTCCTTGGCGGTTATCTCAACCTTGTGAAGTGTTCCTAACATGGACAACCTTTTATTTCACCAAGTCTCAAGAATTGGCCTGTGCAGGTTTTTGGAACTCTTGCTGAGTATAATCCCTTCTCTCTATTGTTCTATCCCACTATTCAAAATACCCCACCTCTCCAAAATCTGATTAGTGAGATCTTTGTGCTTTACATGGATTCCTCCTCTTGCCTCTCTGCTTCTGCCAGAAAACACGGGTCATGAAAACAAGCTTTTTCTTGTTTCCATTCTCTTAGAGATACTGCCTTGTGCTGACTATTGTACAATGTCTGTAAATATTATTTTATATATTTCAATATAATTTGTTTATCATTCTAGCTGTGTACAGCTAGTCTAGTATCTGTTGGCCAAAAGTGTGGCTTCATATTCTCAAAATACAATTATTTTAATCAGAATTTTCCTAATTTGAAGGAATTTTCTTTTAGAAAATATAATTTCTAAGCCAATTTTTATATATAGCATATGCAAACACTTTCATTTTTAAATGAACTTATTCTTTTGAATGTTATTTCTATGTAATTTTTAGAATTGATGACTTGATCCATTGATAAAATTGGTGCATATTAAATTTTACTGGTCATAGCCTCTGCAATCTACTATACTAATCTGCTCTGGCATAGTTTATCAATGACATAATTATGGGTGAAGACAATATTATCATTCAGTCCTCATCTTATCTAATTTTGAAGCTATTTTTTTCCTTTCCCTCTTGAATCATAACTCTCTCCTGATAGTCTTCCTTCCTATTTAAAAAATGCTTCTTTTCTAATTTCTTTTCTTCTAATGATAGCTTAAGTGTTTGTGTTCTCCAGGGCTCTGTTATTAGGACTTTCTCCTCCAACTAGGTTCTCTCTGGGCAAGCTTGTTACTCTCTGGGTTTCAACAGTCATCTATGCTGTTGATCCCCAAATCTGAAAAATAAATCTTTTTATAAATCTCAGTCCTCTCCCTCCTGAGCTTGAGATGTATGTGCTTCAATGTGTACTGTTGAACTATGTCTCATACTTCACAATATGTCTCAAACTGACCTCATCATCTTCCACCAACCTACCTTTCCTTTCGCATTTCTTATTTTAGAAGTTTGCCCAGCTGTTGAAGCCAAAAAGCCTAGATTTGTGTCTTTCTTTCATCTCTGATGTGTAATCATCACTGAGACCTATAAATTGTGTCTTTGTAAATCCCCACTCCTCTACTATTGATTCAGGCTTTTCTCATCTCTCACCTCAACTATGGCAGTGGTCTCCGAATATGTATTTGTCTGTAGATTCAGGTGCTCTCAAGACACCCTTCACACTGCTGTCACTGTGAATATCCACAGAAATTCAATAATATATGAAACTCACCTGCTCAAAATGTATCTATTTTCCCCCTTACATATGAAAAAGGGACAAAATCCAAGTTCCAGAGTATGTCATAGAAAACCATCTACCTTCACTCTCTCACTTATGTCAATTGTCACCTTCTTCCTATGCTGTTCAGAAATTAAGCTAATTACCATAAATGACAAGTTGCTTCAGCTCCCTGTTCATATGCTACTCTCTGCCTGAAATTTCCTCAAAATTCCTTTAGATTTTTTCCTCTTACCCTATTCCCTCCTCTTTTATATATTCAAATAGTAGGTCTGTCAAGTGAGCAAATAATTGAATAAATGATAGAATAGAATTACCATGAACCTCCAGAAGACACTGAAAACTAAAGCTTTTAGGTTTGCTCATATATGAACTTATAGATGGACATAAACATCTTCACATTTTACATTCTGTTAGAATTTTAATAGTAGTTCCACTTCCTTAGTTTCGATTTGGCTCAATAAAAATATTTTGACAATTCAAATAAACTGAGAAAGAATATTTTTACCTACTCACTACAGAAATATTACTCTGTCATATTTAGTTGACATTAGACCAGAGAAGGCAATGAAATCACACACACACACACACACACACACACACACACTACTATTTCTAAAGAATATTTTGCCATTGCTGATTTATTTACAGCTTTTAGGATCATTCTGGAGCCCCTATTTTCCATTATTTGGGAATAAAAGAAATGCAGAATCTGTGCTGGTGGTACAAGTACTTGGTTACAGTAACCAAACTGGTATTATATGACCTTATATTAAGCACTTTGGCAGAGAATTTGATGAGAGGAAATAGAAGAACATATAAAACATTATACCTTTCTCTTCCCCATATTTCTTTTCTCTTTATTTATTTATAGCTATACTTTTCACTTTCTCATAAATTCTTTAAGAATAAACATCTGGCTGTCCTTGGCTTGAAGTTTAAGACCTTTCTTTTAGAAGTTGTAACATATGCTGGAAGAAAAGCAGATTTAAATAATGAATTTTTTTTTTCAAATTAAAGTTTTTTCTTCAACTGGTCCACAGATTAAGTATTTTTTTTAAATCCTAAAGGATATTTTGATAGGGATTGCATTAAACGTATAAATTGCCCTGGGTAACATTGACATTTTTACAATATTAATTCTGCCAATCCATGAGCATGGAATATTTTTCCATCTCTTTGTGTCTTCCTCAATTTCTTTCAGAAGTGTTCTATAGTTTTTAGGGTATAGATCTTTTACCTCTTTGGTTAGGTTTATTCCTAGGTATCTTATGCTTTTGGGTGCAATTGTAAATGGGATTGACTCCTTAATTTCTCTTTCTTCAGTCTCATTGTTATGGACTTTCTTCAGAGAGTTAGAACAAATTATTTTAAGATTTGTGTGGAATCAGAAAAGACCCCGAATAGCCAGGGGAATTTTAAAAAAGAAAACCTTAGCTGGGGGCATCACAATGCCAGATTTCAGGTTGTATTACAAAGCTGTGGTCATCAAGACAGTGTGGTACTGGCACAAAAACAGACACATAGATCAATGGAACAGAATAGAGAACCCAGAAGTGGACCCTGAAATGTACGGCCATCTAATATTCGATAAAGGAGGAAAGACTATCCATTGGAAGAAAGACAGTCTCTTCAATAAATGGTGCTGGGAAAATTGGACATCCACATGCAGAAGAATGAAACTGGACCACTCTCTTTCACCATACACAAAGATAAACTCAAAATGGATGAGAGATCTAAATGTGAGACAAGATTCCATCAAAATCCTAGAGGAGAACACAGGCAACACCCTTTTTGAACTTGGCCACAGTAACTTCTTGCAAGATACATCCACGAAGGCAAAAGAAACAAAAGCAAAAATGAACTATTGGGACTTCATCAAGATAAGAAGCTTTTGCACAGCAAAGGATACAGTCAACAAAACTAAAAGACAACCTACAGAATGGGAGAAGATATTTGCAAATGACATATCAGATAAAGGGCTAGTTTCCAAAATCTATAAAGAACTTATTAAACTCAACACCAAAGAAACAAACAATCCAATCATGAAATGGGCAAAAGACATGAAGAGAAATCTCACAGAGGAAGACATGGACATGGCCAACATGCACATGAGAAAATGCTCTGCATCACTTGCCATCAGGGAAATACAAATCAAAACCACAATGAGATACCACCTCACACCAGTGAGAATGGGGAAAATTAACAAGGCAGGAAACAACAAATGTTGGAGAGGATGCGGAGAAAAGGGAACCCTCTTACACTGTTGGTGGGAATGTGAACTGGTGCAGCCACTCTGGAAAACTGTGTGGAGGTTCCTCAAAGAGTTAAAAATAGACCTGCCCTACGACCCAGCAATTGCACTGTTGGGGATTTACCCCAAAGATTCAGATGCAATGAAACGTCGGGACACCTGCACCCCGATGTTTCTATCAGCAATGGCCACAATAGCCAAACTGTGGAAGGAGCCTCGGTGTCCATCGAAAGATGAATGGATAAAGAAGATGTGGTTTATGTATACAATGGAATATTACTCAGCAATTAGAAACGACAAATACCCACCATTTGCTTCAACGTGGATAGAACTGGAGGGTATTATGCTGAGTGAAATAAGTCAATCGGAGAAGGACAAACAGTGTATGTTCTCATTCATTTGGGGAATATGAATAATAGTGAAAGGGAATATAAAGGAAGGGAAAAGAAATGTTGGGAAATATCAGGAAGGGAGACAGAACATAAAGACTCCTAACTCTGGGAAACGAACTAGGGGTGGTGGAAGGGGAGGAGGGCGGGTGTTGGAGGGGAATGGGTGACGGGCACTGAGGTGGACACTTGACGGGATGAGCACTGGGTGTTTTTCTGTATGTTGGTAAATTAAACACAAATAAAAGTTAATTAAAAAAAAAATAATAAATCCTAAAGGATAAAATTTAGAGAGATACCTAAAGGACCAATAATATCAAGGAATATTAATATTCATTATCAGAAAGTAGGTAAATGGAAACTAACTGGAAATAGACAAGTCACCTGCTTAGTCAGTTCTTGCTAGAAACATATTGGCTATTCTAAGATCAAATTTGAAAAGAAAGGTACTCCCATGGATCAGTTTGAGCCATCTGGAGAATCACTGATGTGCCCTCAGAACATTGTTAAGTTATAATGAAAGCCAGTTATGTAAATTCAGAGGGAGATAGAGAATAAGAGTGAGAGAGGAAGAGAAACAGGAGAACACTTACCTCCTGTTAGTTACATAAGAAAAGATATTTGACTGAGCATTTTGGTTCCAGTCTGTAGTTGTGTGGAAGAAAGAAAATTAGGAGATTCTGGAATGGAGACCATTCCATCACATTAGCTGAACTATAAATTTAATGTGACATGATGATTGTTGCTAAGCTATGACTCTCAATAATATGGGCTGCAGGAAGAAATTGTGAGAGGGACTTTTAGGGCACATGCAGGGAACTTGGAAAGAGGGAGGGGAAAGAGAACAGACTCCCAGCTCCCTTCCTTATAAACATTGTTGATATTTCAAAAGCACACACACAATAACAGCAGGGAAATTTCTAAAATGAAGAAAAAGACAACTTCTTGTGATAGACTGGCTTACTCCTTGATGAGCCATGAAATTCTGTATTAAAAATGAATAAAAGTCATGATACTAAATCAGATTTTTTTGCAGCAGTGTTTTCTTTCTCAGACAAACCTTCATTTTACCAATTACCAGATTCTTTCAGGTGGGATAGTATTTTCAAAACATTCAGTTCAAGAAAAAGAAAATATAAAATACAAAAGTACAAAAGTGAGGCCATAACCTCAGAAAGAATCACCTTGATAAGAACATGTCTTCAATTGTGCATGACCCTCTTCTTACTTTACCTTTCAAACCAGACTCACTGTTTAGGTATCTTAGTAGGATATAACCTCTAGCATAACTGTAAAACTAATGCGTATCTAATACATTTGCATAATTATGGTAGTTGTGAATCCTTTGCTTTTGGAAGGGATTGAGAAAGGATTCTGCTACTAAAAAACTAGCAGAATATGATACAATTCTTGAGCCAGATGGACACTTGTAAGGATGGTTAGTGGAGAGAACAAAGACCATTAAACTTTGTAATAATAGAAGTAATTCTCATTGATTGGGTCTACTTACTGAGCAACTGTACTACATGCTTTGCATACATTAAAGTATACTTATGTATGTTTTACAGATGAAGTAACAGGTTCAGAGAAGCAAGATGCCCAAATGGATCTTGTATACTGGGATTCAAGTTCAGCTGATTCCAGCCTTGAGTTCTTGTCTTTCTACTACATTGCCTCTTCTGAATCTTGTAGATTGTTTACAATAAGCAAGTATATTGTAATAAATAAGCTTAAATATGATTATAAAATTTAAAATAAAATTTTGAGGGCAATAGCAAAACTAACACTTTAATATATCATTTACAGTTTCTGAAAATTTTCATACAACTAATATTTTATATTATATCATCTTATAGTTTCTGAAACATTTCACAAATCTTAGATCATTTGGTCTTTATTATATCCCAGTGATAGGGGCAAAGCCATTGTTTTCTTTACAGATGAAGTGAAGGGAACTCGGAGATTAAGTAATCTGTGATTCCCAAACTTGCAAACTGAAATTTGGATGCAGGCCTTAAGATTTCCAGTCCCAGGGAAGCCCAGATGGCTCAGTGGTTTAGTGCTGCCTTCAGCCCAGGGCATGATCCTGGAGACTTGGGATCTAGTCCCACATCAGGCTCCCTACATGGAGCCTGCTTCTCCCTCTGCCTGTGTCTCCGCCTCTCTGTTTCTCATGAATAAGTAAATAAAATCTAGATTCCCAGTCCCAGGTGCCTTCTCATTCTTCTGGTGTCATGTGTAGTATAGTACAGGTTACTGGTATAGATTCACCTACAGATCAGAGCTTTACTATGAATTCCCTAAACCAGCACCACTAAGGTATTTAGAGTCCACAGGGCCCATTTCAGTATGTTTGGTCTATGTTTTTATTATAATTTAACTAACCCAATGTTCTTCAAAGCCCAAATTTTAGCCTATATAACAAGTGACTTAAATTATTACTAGTAATTATTACTAAATGCTGACTTCTGGAAAGTGTCACCTGAGAAACATGAAGGCTTTATCTCCAATAAATATAGTCATTCAAGAGCAAAACAACAGTTAGTCTGATGTTTCTGAATATCTTTAATATCATTCAGTACATCCATAGTCTGAAAGAGATTTCTCCAAAATAAGCAAATGAGTTTCTCAACAAAGGGTGTAAGTTCTACTTGAGCTGGTAAAATCCAGCTACCTGGAATATTATAGGCACTCAATAATAAATTGATATTTAATAAGTTAATGAATATATGACAAAGTAGAGAGATTCAGTGAAATCACTTCCTATACCATTTGTAGGAGATTTGCTATTTTCTAATGAAGTAACTTACTTTATTTTTAATCTGATCAGAACTCAGTATCTTGATGAAGTTGTACTTTTATGTGCAGAGTATGTTAGTGAAGCAAATGAAAGACATAAATTATTTGTATTATTGTGAGAATATTTGTTACCTGTAAAATTGTGTGTGATATAAATGAATTACCAAAACACATGAGAATCTAAATAACTTGAGAACAAATCATCCAGAAATTTCTTTATTTGAGGAATATATCCTAGTCATAGAGAAGGACATATCCTATATGTATAGGATAATGAAGAAGCATAGATTTATTCACTTGTGTGGAAATTTATAAAGTGATGTCAGAACATTTTTTTTGTTTCTTTTCTTAATGACTAGGTGCTTCTAAGAAATGAGACATATTCTACCAAAAACACTGACCAACAGAAGTGAAGTGGGCTGGGGAGGGAGTAGGAATGGAAGATGTGCTTGAATAGGTTGCACAAGTGATTCTGATGGGTTTCCTCTTCCCCTGCCTCCTCTCTTGTTTACTTGTTTAGATTTCCCTGTACTTAAAATTACAGATGTACTAATGGAAAATTTTGCCTCATCAAGTTTTGGCCCGTGATAATCTTTTATAGTTTTATAATAAAGATGCTAGTTAATCATCATGCCTTTTGAAACATTTACATGCATTTACTATATGTGCATAAATTCCACTTGTATCTTTATTAGTTAGAAATAAAAATCCACCAGGAAAAGAATACCAGTCCTTTCAATTATAATTGTATGATCTTCATGGAGTAACTAAACCTCCTTGATTCTAGTAAAACAAGGATAGTTCCACATCTATGTTTCTTAAGAACATTAAAGAGCAAATAGAGTTTGCAGTATAATAACTGACATATAGTACTTGCTCGATAAATGTTCAATTGAAGTACTTATTCTTCTGCTCCTTTCAGTCAGTTGTTCCCAGTAAAATTTTAGAAATTCTTATTTAAGAGTTTTCCCTTTCAATTGTTACATCCCTGCAGTTTATTTTCCTTTTAAAACCTGAGCTGGGCTCGGGCTCTTGAACACAGCTGGACCACAGCTCCAATACTCTATGGGAATAAGAGCCTTCCAGGTAACAATACATTCACTGGGCACAGAGGGTGATAAGGTGGCCATTAATGAGGGCGAGATCAGAAGAGAAGTCAATGCCCCCAAGCCAAGACTAGGTCTTGGCCTGTCCATCTTCTTACCATCTTTTCTCTTTTCCTAATTTTTGCCTTTATTATTCCTTCTCTTCTCATATTCTGTCTGAAAACAGACTCTTAATCCAACATATTTTCCTTTCATTAGTCCATTTTTGTATAGGAAAGACATGCTGTTTTGACCATTTCCATGTTAATAATGTGTTGCTGTTCAGCCATTTGGAATATGGATACATGTTCTTAAAGAATTGAATTAGCCCTTCCTTAGTTGGGGGATAGCTGGGGGTGTAGAGAGAGAATTTAATTCCTTTGCTAACTCAGCCAGCTATTAGGAGGAAATATATGTCAGGATCACCTTCTCAGAATTTTGTTCAATATCCTTGCTCTGGCTCAAATAACACTTTTCAAAGGGAACTTGTTTCTGGTTCTTCCCTGGAATCCGTGTCTAGTCCACCATCTTCCAACAACAGATCATTGGAAAATCGCCCCTATTGTGTCAACTTGGTTTTATCTTTAACTTTGGAATTCAGCTTTTGTGCTTATCCAATTTTCTATTTCTTCTTTTCCTTTCACAAAAAGAGGTGGCATGGTCTGATGGATGCCCAATTTAAGGCACAGGGGCAGAAAAAAACTGATTCCAATTCATCCCTTTGTTGCTGGGAAGTGGAGGAATCATGACTGCTCTGTGCCTCATTTCCTCACCCAGATAATAAGGATAGTAATTTTAATATAACTTCCTCCTGAAATCTTCCTGCCTGGACACTTTCACTAGAGTCTAAATGCAAGGGTTGTTCTGTCTTGGACTCCGTGGCTCGGATGCCCCTGGTGGGAGTGATGCTTGGAGCACTCCAGTTTCATGGTGATCAGCCTTCAGATATTGCCCGAAGTACTACTTGGTGACACCCCCAGGGACCTAAAGAGATTATGGTGACTGCTTCCTTCAGGGTTAATCTGACAGCCATGGTTATAGTAATGGTCTCTGAGTAGATTGTTGGCTCTGGATCACTTCAAAAGATAAAGTAGGATTTTGGTTTTTGAGATGATATTAAGACTAAGCATTTTAGAGTACAGAAGAGAAAATAAAATTCTCATTTTTAGTACTTTTATTATAAAGTGGTAATAACTATGTCAGGATTGTTGTAAATGCTGAACTGATTAACAGAGCAAACAGTTATAAGCCGTTTATAAAAACCTAAACAAATTAGAGCCAATCTTTAATTCTCTGTATCTCAAATGACCTCTTTCTCAGGACTTTGATTTGAATCTTATTCCCCTGTGATGAAAAAAAAAATCCTCAACTTCATTCTGCTTTGTAAGGAATTTCTTTACCTTTTTCTATGCTTATCACCACATCACTTTTAAAATCAGCTTAGCAGAGCAACTGTGACCTTTACAATTGAAACCAAACATCTTCCTTTTTTATCAACAGGAGATCGTAGCTTCTGGCATGAAATTACCCAAGGTGATTTATTTATTTTTTAATTTTAGCATCTTAGAACAGACTCACCCAGTCCCACCTAATTGACATTACTTTTCCAAGTAATAAAGAAAAAGCTCATTTCTGAATAGAAACAACTTCAAATCTGAGCTGAATTTGCCTGGAGAACTTTGATTGGTTCATATCAGATCACTCACTTTACAGTAATTCCAAGTCTATGGTCAGAAAATATGTGATACTCAGGTAGGTAGAAGAGACCCTCAATAAAACAGAGGCCAAGGGCCCTGGATTCCACTCAGCAGTGCAATGAAAACACAGGCACTAATGAACCAGTCTCAGAATTGTCTTTCTGGGAATATCTGTCTGTTGCAGAAGGCTGGTTCTTCTGCAGAATCTTCTGAGCTTTCCTGGGAGGCTGCTGTCTGCTGTCGAAGGAGGACTTGCTGTGCTCTTGTACTCTAATCACTTGTGTAGCAACACAGGGTAATATCATTGTATCATCCAGCCAGCTGACAAGAAGAGATTAAGCATTATTTTAATGGCAATACATTAAAACTCCAAATTAGTCCCTGGAACTAGGGTGACCTCCCATGAACCTTTCCTATATGACTCAGAAACAAGATGCGGCCAGGTTGTGGCCAAGATGGATTTTGAGAAAAGGCAAAATTTGACTTTTCTGCCTCCCTGGTTTCTGCCTCAGATGCTGCTGAGCCAGAGCTATTTGACACAAAGAGGGAAACCAGCAGAGCCTCTTAATGCCAGATTACTAAAAGGGCTTGAAGGAAATTTATTTTAAATGAAAAGAATTACTGCTCAGAGTGATTTAAAATCCTAATGGTAACCATGGGTCTCCCCTGAACAACACCTCTCTTTGTTGAGCACTTACTGTGTGCCTTCACCACCAAAATGAAAACCCAAGGTGAAAGGGCAGCCTTGGAGTCTTTTGTCCTTTGTTCCTTCCAAGTGGCTGATTGTATTTTTGTAGTTTCAGTTCAAGTCTGCCAATTTGTATTAGCATATCATGAACCTAGTTACTAAGAAAATGTGCCTGAAGAAAAAAATCAGAGTGCATTCATGGTCATTAAGCTTGTATCATGAGCATGAATCAGCAGTTTTGAACTGCACGGCTAGGGAAGAAACAGGCCTACAAACCAGCAGAGTGCACAGGAAAAGTCTCCACTGCCTGGGCAAGCTCTGTGGTCCAGGTACACCACATCTACCTCTGATGAACTACCCAAAGGGCTGGGGAGAACCAGGGCTCAGAAGCTCCTCATTTCTGCATACCTGTATTTTCCCGACACTTTTACCAAATATTGACCAACTGTAAGGGCCAAAAGTACATCTGGCATTAGTTATGTGTGAATCTTTGTATCTGAAAGAAACAAAAATTCAGGTAAAAGAAGGGAAAATTAATTTACTCTGATTTTCTTTGTGAGTTCTATATGGTTGGTATTTGAAAAACTAGTAGGTATGGCTGATTTATGTCTTGCACAGCAAATGAACAGGAGATGCAAAATGATTTGAAAACTCCTATAATGCTAACAGTAATAAAAATAATTGGCAGCCTGTTTTGTTCCCTCACAAAACACCCTTTAAATCTTTATTTATTTAGTTTTTATTTTTTTAAAATGTATGTATTCATGAGAGACACAGAGAGAGAGGCAGAGACATAGGCAGAGGGAGAGGCAGGCTCCCTGTGGGGAGCTTCATGCAGGACTCGATCCCAGGACACCAGGATCATGACCTGAGCTGAACGTAGACACTCATCACTGAGCCACCCAAGTGCCCCTAAATCTTCATTTATTACATGGGGAGACTAAGGCATAGGCAAGTCAGGTGGCTTATCCAAGGCCAGAGGAGTTACTTGACAGTAAGCCATTCCTTGAATCCAGATCTCCTTTTTCCCCCCAGTGCTTTCTTATTCGAGCACAATTAACAAGGCTATTGGTCAAAAACTCTCTACCATCTGTCAGAGCTTTGGGCCAAGGCTTTTATCTCATGGACAGTCAGTGATCAGGGGCATATGATCAGTTGTCTGCATTATCAGTGTAAACTCCTTAGAGAGCTTCATTTCATCAGACTGTTTTCTAAGGAGTTACAAAGTTGAGCACAGTTGCCTCTGGGAATAGCACCTAAAGTAGTGGGGAAGTCTGGAGCATGAAATGGGATGGTGTTTTGGAGGCAGGCACAGGAGGTATGTGTTCTCAGGACTCCTGAGTGTTCCTAAGAGGAGCAGCAGGGGAGGGAGATAGGCAATGCTTAGGCCACACCCCACTTTCTTGCCAATCCTGCCCAGGACATCCTCTGTGTCTGATCTGTGTGTGGCGTCATCTTTCTTTGTCTCCATCTTGATTCCCTAATACTGACAACTCCATGTTGATGGGATTATTTTGATGGTCCATACAAAGTCAGAATGTTCCTATTAATGATATACTATTGATTTATACTTCTTTCTGCATTGGGGTTCCTGAAAGAAGTGAGGGTTTTATTTATATTCATATCAGTTGGCTATATGTAGGGGCTCCTCTCAGGATGAACATTAAACACCAATGTGCACCACTATCGAATTTTATATTTTAAAACTGTTTTTGTGACATTTATTTTTCATTTTAGAAAAAATATGAATATTTTATATACCTCAATAGAATTATTAGAATATCCCCTCATGATAGTATGACACTCTTGGGAAACCAGATCTCTTACAGGTGAAGACAAATAAAATATGAAACTAACTCACATATGACTTTATCTTGGCTCTAGCAGCAAAGCAACTTTATAAAGTGTGAATATAAATAATTGAAAATGTTCTTAAATATGGAAAAGTTGAAATAAAAGTCATCCGGAGAGGGAAAAACACACATTGCCATGATTTGTGTACATTTCTTAAATGATTCATAGAGTAGAAGTCCAAGCAAAAATATTTATTTAGTTCCTTGTTTGTTTACAAAATGTTTTTGTCAGAAATAACTTAACAGGAGCTATAATTGCTTTCTCTCAAATCTAATTTAAAATTAAAAAAAAACACAAAGTAAGATTCATCATCATAAATGTTAGAGACTTGAGGACCAATGATTAATACACCATTTCCTCAAAACTTACAGATAAGCACACATGTATACTTGGCCAGGTGTGCTGGGTTAGTCAAAACTGTGAAGTCAAATCGTGCTCTGGCTGTGTCTTATCCATTAAAGCTCTTCTCTCAGGGCTCTCTAGCTAAGGAAGTATGGACACATCCACTAGTTTTGAATGGGCTCTAAATGGATTCCGATGTTGAGCAAGGTCTCTCTTGAGCACGGTCTCTCAAGTCACATCACTTGAGCAACAGAGAGGATTTTACTTGAGAATGTTTGGTGTCCTCATCTAAAATGTAAAACTATTAATTATATCAACCTCTTAGGGCTAGAATGAGGAAAGAATGCCAGGATATGTGCCAAAGCCCTTTATAAATGTATAGTGCTGACAAAACGTTAGGTCTCTTTTCTAGCTAGAGGACTAGTGGTACTGGTGGCTTACTCTGCTCTGATGGAAGCACCATACTGATTCAAACATGAAGGAATGTTCAACATGAAGATCCATTTAAACCTATTCAATGGGTGTGCATGGTCTTCACATACATATCTGTGGAACTATTGCAAAATTATTTCATTTATGTAGTGGTAAATGAAAACATCAGAAAATCAGGGATACCATCCACTTTCTTCCACAAGGTAGCTGTATAGCCTTGAGTAAGTCATTTAACCATTCTTGACCTTGTTTTTCTTATTTATGAAATATAAGATTTGGAGAGGGACACATTTACAAGATTTTTTTTTAAGATTTTATTTATTTATTCATGAGCAACAGAGAGAGAGAGAGAGAGGCTCCATGCAGAGCCTGACGTGGGATTTGATCCTAGGTCTCCAGGATCCTGCCCTGGGCTGAAGGTGGTGCTAAACCACTGAGCCACCTGGGCTGCCTTTGTGGCAGACTCATTTACAAGTTTTAAAGACATGAAACTAAAAGTAATGTGCTGAGCTGACCTTCTAAAACTCAAAAGCCAGCTCATTTAATATAGGTTAAGCCCTGAGAATAATCCAGAAAAAGTTGTTCAATTCAGTTTTAATTTCTCAAAAATCACAGTTTACAAATAGGGAATATGATCCCCTCCCTCTACCCAGAGGAGAGGAAATGCAGAAGGGGATATAGTACCTTGTTTTGCAATCCACAGGGAGGACATACATTTTTCCTGAAGAAACAAATGTTTTATTCAAACAGCACCATGCACATCTGAGGAATACTTACATTGGTGAAGACGATGAGAACAATGTAATCTAAAATTTGTCTTTGAGAAATAACTTAGTACTTGAAAAGAAATGGAACCACCAGTCAGAAACATTAGACAGAATTTAAATGTTAAAAAGGAAGTGACAGGGGCCTTGTTTCTCATAATTCTGTTGGCTGAATTGAGCATCTCCCCCTTGGAAGTATACCTTGTCTCCTGTCTCTCAGCAGTAGTGGAACACATGAGAAAAGTCAGGGAGGGGAAGAAGTAGGTCAACCCACTGTGACATGGAGATGCAGGAAGAGCAGTTATTAACAATTCTGTTACAAGGATGGACTTGGAGAATGTTTTAGAGACAGAGGCTTGAGGTTGAAAGGAGACCCATTACTATCCATCTTGTAAGGCTGAGACAGCCATCCACACAGAACTCCACACCAAAGATGGGTGCATCTTTGTCTTCATCGTCTGGATAGTTTGGAAAAATGTAATATTCTATTCTGTGCTGGTTAAATTTTGGGGTTTGGTTTTGGTTTTTCAGTGGAGGGAGGAATAATAAAAGGAACGAAAAAGTAGTAAATCATTTAGGAAGAAGGTAGAGGCTCTAGAAATAGTCTTTGTGGAAAGAATATCAGATGATATGTTTACAAGAAGGTAAATTTTGTTGCAAGGGAAATGAGGAACAAATCAATATGAGGTAAAGAAGTTGCCAAATCATAGGAAAGAGGAGAGACAGAAACATTTTTTGGACTTGTCAAAACAACTCATTATTGTACTCTCTATGCCAAGGTCTTAAGAGTCAGTACATTTATTTATGTTTGCTCTTCAGAAACTATTTAGTTGCAACATTCATCTCTCCCTACAGACAACATTGCATTATTTCTAAAATACTTATGGTACGTACTGTGCAGATTATATTATAATTGGGCATATTTTCCTAAGTAACTGACTTTTTTATTTCCCCAATCTTGTTTTACTACGTTTCTTTTTCTAGCACTGACTTTGAGATTTTTCCAAATCCTTGGAGACAGAATATGCACAGAATATGCAAAGACACCATGTGTGGTCCAGTTCATGTTGAACACACTTGCTGCCGGAATGATTAAGAGTTAAAAGAAATTGTACACAAAGGGCAACGTAGGAGCCAATATCCAACTTGCTTTACTTGAGAAGTACACTGCGGAGAAGTGGATGGTATTCTTCTATACAAGTGCAAATGGGTGAAGTACTTCATCATCAGACTACCTTGTGCTTTAGCAGGGCTGCATCCAAAGATAGCTTTAAATGCACATAAATGACTCAGGCTCTGTAAGACAGAAAGAATGACAGGACAAAGAGAGATCAGTAAATATCCTGGATAGTTGGTGCAAAGAGAATGGAAGTAAAAATTAAAAAGAGTAATCTATGTCCAGGATTGGATTTAGAAGAACGTTAGTAAGGATTAAAACACTGAAAATTCAGAGCCTGTATGTCCAAGAGAAAGCCACCTTGGTGGAAATGGTGTCATAAAGGGTAAATAAGAAAAGTCATTCCTTTACATTTGTTATTAGTATCACTACATTTTTTTTTATTGCAGATTGTCCTGAGGGAACTAAATTATGTATGTTAACATCAACCAGTAACAAGTTAATAAAATGCATGTCCTCTTATGTATAGACTGAAGTTACTTGTGCTTCGTCAGATTGTTCTGTAATAGTATCTTCCAAATATCCTTGGCCTCAAAAAGAAATTGCTGTAAAAAATAATGAATTTAGTGCTCAGAATCCTAACTTTGATAACAGGGCTTGTAGTCTTTTATCCTATTCATTTAAGAAATTTTATTTCCCCTTATTTGTTGGAAGTGTTTCCAGTTTCTGGGACCTAAGGCCTCCAAGAAAACACTGCATTTTAAGACTTTTTGTTTTTTGTTCAACAGACTGCTCTCGCTAGATCTTAGAAATATAGCTGGCTGAAGTAGTTTTCTAGTCAATACTGTATTTGTAAATACATGTGATTAGCTCTTACTGACATTTTAAAGGTGACCATTGAGTAATATTTAGGGAGTCTCAGTGGCTGAGTACTTTGGTGTCTTTTCAGCAACCTGACCCAGATGTCTGATGACCCCCAGATAGTTGGGCTAATTGTTCTCTGATTGACTGGTTACACATAATACAGTCAGGATACACCTCACTGGCCCCAAACGAAAGGGAACCCAGTGTCCTCGTTCCAGGACTGCTTAAGACAACGTGGCACAAACTCAAAGCCTTAGCACCACTCAATTCCACAGACAGAAGTGCTGTCCATTCTCCAGCCACATAAGATTGGACTCTGCTTTTTCAAGGACCTATGAATGCCCCTGAAATTTCACTCTCCCTTCTCAAATGTAAACATCTGAATCTTCCTGAAGGAGGAGAGAAATTTTAACAATTTATTCTTCTCTTTGGCTAGGGAATCTTCTCTTTCAGGAGGCTGAGAGATGGCATTAAATCTTCCTTGTATTTTGCCATTCCTTTTGAATCTGAATCTCTATGTGAAGGGCCAATCATTTCAGGGGAAAAAATAATGCATTCTAGCTTTGTTTATTGAACTAGATCAAAGTCTTAAACCAATGTATAAAAGAATATTACTGATTTCTATTGAGCAGAAATTTGGTTTTCCAACTACTTTGAGGTACCAGAAAGGTTCCATTTCACCTTTCACAATCCCAAAGCCCTCTTGTTTATACTCCAAAGTATCTGTTGATTGAGTGAAAGGTAAACTTTAAGAAAAAAATGCTGTTTTTCCATCACCTTTATTGTCTAATTGAGGACAATTACCTCATATATGATTCAATCAGTTCATCTTTCAATATGGGATTCTGTCCGGAAAGGTTGTAGTGATATCTCCCAAGGTTATCGACAGAGCCCAACTTTAGAAGATTCTTCCTTGATTCAACACAAAGGAAGAAAACAACCTGTGCTTAGATATTTAACTCTATTTCACAGTATATTTCAAAGCTTTTTTTTAAAGTAGGAATAAGATACTTTGTAAAATAATTTTCAAAAATCTTAAATATTCTAGGCCATGGGAGAAAAGTTGCAGGAAAAGTCAGGCATGGAACACCCAGAAGCAGAATAGAAAGGGTATAATGGAAGATACCACAGGATAATAAGCCTCCATCAGTGCCGGTATTCACCTCACCACCCCAAATACTCACACAATCTAAGGAAAATGAGTGTGCTTCTATGTGAAAGAAACACAAGATAATCCCCCAGCTCCTCTTCCAAGCATATTGCTATGTAGAAATTCTTGTAACTCATAGTCTCCTCATCTCTATTTCTGTGTCGTTATCAAGTCATGATAAATCTTCAATTCAAGCCATTTATAAGTGGATAATATTAATAATGATCATATTAACAATACCACTGGTTAAACACTTATGCACTTACCATATTAAATGCATTATTAAGCATTTACTATAGGCCAGACTCTGTTAAGTACGTTTTGTGCGTTATCTCACTTGTTTCTCACAGTAGCACTGTGTGAAGGAGATAGTTATTTTTTCCCCATCTTAATAATTGAGAAAGTCAAATCTCAGAAAGTATGGATAACTCACTGGAAGTCACAGAGTAAGGGGCAGAGCTGGGAGGTATGCACAGGCTGGCTGATGGGAAAGCTCCAGTTTGTTCCCACTATGCAATATCGTGAAAACAGTAAGGGGATATTTGAGTTTTTAGAATCTGTGTACACATGCAGTTTAATGACTTTGGGGAAACAAAATATGAAAATAGCTTGGCTTGTGCAGGGCAGAAAAATGTTTATTCTGTTTTCTACGACGTAGGCTGGTGACAGAAAGTAGACTCTGGAGAACAGAGGCATTTGGTTTCAAATAAAATATCTGCATTAAATATTCAGGTTTCCTGCAGCTTTATGGGAGTACACTACCAGAGAAATGGGCAAGCTGGCAAAGGCTCGGGCTTGGCATGAACAAATCTCTACACTGGCCCCACTGAAGGCCTAATAGACTACCAACTGGTGCCATCCAGAAGGGGACCAAGAGCACACAGTTTTGGGGGGCCATTGCTGTTGCCTCTCTGGTTAGAGCATGATGACAGTCAGACCAGGGCTCTGAGTTGCTGTGAATTGATGTGGATTAGTTTCATCACTAATTCTCTGCAGCACCAGTCATATGCAAAGAAAATGTGAGCTCTCAAGGTGAGCTAAATGCTGGCACTGGGAACTTAGTACCTTAGCTGTTGCTTGGATAGTAGGTGCATTTATTTCCCCTCTACTATCTGGGCAAGTGCCAAGGTGCCGACCTCTGGCTAAGGAAACAGAGGGAATCAAAGGGAAATTACAAAAGGGCTGGCTCTGGCTAATGGCTTCTGCTAGCAGATATTTGATCATTCCAAACATAAAGAGGAGGGGGAAGAGCCAAATTCATTTTGCAACTGGAGTTCTTTGGGTGTTCAGTGTCTTTGTAATCTACTGTTAATATGATTAAAATGGAGGCGTTCAGGCTTAAATGGCTGTTGGAATAAATTGGAGACCTCAAAATTGGCAGAGTTTAGGTTTTGAAGAACTCCATTCTGTCAAATCTCCCTGAAATTTAATCACTCCAATATCAAGCTTTTTGTTGTTGTTGTTGTTGTTTTGTTTTTATCACAATGTGAAATTTGGCAGTGAGCAAAATCAACAGGGTCACAGCTTTGACGAGGAATCTGCTGCATTTTGGCAGAGGAATCAAGGAGTTTCTAATGCCTAAGAATAGAGGTCCTTCCAAAGGACATAAGAAAAAGCAGCTATTCGTTATTTAAATCACGACAGAGGGGGATAAAAGAGGTTTTTGTATGTGTGTGTGTGTGTGTGTGTGCGCGCGCGCGCATGCACCTGTAAGTACACGTACAAGGAGTCTGAAGCCAGTTTGGTGAAACAGATTTCTTTTAATAGATTTTATATATTTATTCATAAGAGACACAAAGAGAGAGAGAGTGAGTCAGAGACACAGGCAGAGGAAGAAGCAGGCTCCACGCAGGGAGCCCGACGTGGGACTCGATCCGGGGTCTCCAGGATCAGGCCCTGGGCTGAAGGCAGCGCTAAACCGCTGAGCCACCGGGGCTGCCCAGTGAAAAAGAATTTTTATGCAACCTGCTTTTTAAAACCCTTTTCCATTGGCCTTTTAAAAATAAGAAGCAGCAAAAATTCAAATAGAAAAATGACCTTCAACATACATTTGACACATACATATACACAGAGGGCACGCAGAGAATGAGAACCTGAGAGATGCATGCATGTTTCTCTGCATACATGCACATGACATACTGGTTCCCTGGGCAGCAAGTAGAAAGTTATTTGGTAGAATGGACTTAACCACGCTTGCGTCTGACATGTCTCAGGCTGTCCTGGGTAGCTTTGGACAAAATCCTGGAAAAGAGCAAAGTTGAATGTTTCTTTGATGGTTTTTATTCCTCAGACTTATGGCTTTTTTTTCTTGGTTTGTTTCTGTATCCTCAGACTCTTTAAATCTAGTAGGAAAGGACTGGAAATTAGAGCACTGATTTGTTGGCCTATGAATTAATGCTGGTTTCTGGACCAGTTGTTTTCCAAAGAACACATCTCCTGTTTCTCCAACACACACACACATGCACGTACGTGCGTGCGCACACACACACGCACACACACACAGAGAATTATAGGAATTGGCATTCATTTTCAGGGTGTTTTAAGATTTCCCTGCAGGTTATCTAAATGCTAGCTTTAGACAAAAAAAAATACATAAATGGCCACATTCAAATTGTCTTTTGAATGATGCCCTTGCTAGTCATGAAAATATGCTCTTTTGGTGTGCCTGGGGCAGTACTAAAAATGAATCAGGCAGTGGCCTTAATGAGAATCCAGTTTGAGGACTAGAAGAAATTTAATATACTGTGTCTTTTTTCTGAGGTCATGACTTGATCCTCAAGAAGGTTATAGCAAATAATATTTAGGGATGGAAATCACCACGTGTAAAATATCCTCTGGGAAGACAGCGTTAACTTAACTTAGACTACTCCTGCTTTTGCTAGAAAAGAAAATGGAGCCTTTAGTTCCTATGATATATTGAGATTAGGCTTTTCACATGACCAGGCAGTATGCGGAATGGGCTACCAGACTTGGGACCAGTTTCTGTCCATTTCAGGCCTTGATTCTATCTCATTTGTGACTTCAGATAAGTCGCTTCCCCTATTCAAGATTCTTACCTATGACATTAGGATGAACATATCTACCAATCTCTATTGTATTGTGGTTAAAAGGAATGAAGATGATTCTCAGATGTCAAATAATTTTGAAATTAACAAAATACTATGAGTATAAGCCATGACTTTAGGTATTTACACAAAGGAAAACTAATGCAGGCAGGCAGTGCAGAGTGCTCTCTGAGTGAGGAAGAGGCCGCATGAGGAAGAAGTTCCTGAAAAGGCCGGAGGGACTGGCTGCCATTATTTAAGGCATATGACATGAGAGAGTGCTTAGAAATGCCTTCTCCATCTCTGCCTCCCAAGTGCCTACTTGGTTTGAATGCCTACAAGGTCAATTTGAGTGCAATATCCAGCCTGCTGATAGGCATTGATGCTGTTGTTGCTGAGAAGCTTGTATCTCCCCCCATAGATTATCTGATATGCTTTTTAATAGAGTCTAAATTCCTGATCTTTTTCCCCTTTTAGTGCTAATGTAATGAAAACAAAATTATGGCATAATGATCCAGAGCCCTGGTTGATTCTCCAGCTGACTGCAATTGAGTCTGTGACCTCAAAATCCATGCTGAGGTCTCTCACTCGTGGAGTGTTTTAACCAGAGCACAGGACTGCAGTGGATAGTGAGAGAACCTCAAGTAAGGGAGATCCTACTTTAATTCATATTCAACTTTACTAACAAAGGAGAAGGGAGTTATTTTCAGGTCTCAGACGTTAACAGGAGCAAGTGAACCTCAGTGTTTTTTCTAAAAAGTTATTAGCTTTTTGAATTACTAGCCTGCTCAGTCCTCCCAACAATCTAGATAGTACTCTTTCTATAAATAGCTTATCTCATTACATTCCTGTTTATTCTGTCTCTGTGGTTTTGTGCTTCATCCTTACCTACTGTGCAGAGATTCCTAGGCTCACAGGCAGGTTTGTATTTTTTGTCCTCTGGCCTAAGAAGAGCATAGGGTGGAAGTGAAGAGGATAAAGCTAATGGTTCCCTGCCTAGACCCACCAACAGAGTAACCCACACACTACCTGTGCCATGGGCCCCAAGGGGCCCAAATAAATGACAACTTTGTAAAAAATGTGATTGAATTATTATGAGTATGAATAATGTAGGTAAATTATAAAACCAAAGATAAGTACACATATATGTGTATATGTATACGCATATATGTACATCCATACTCTGTAACTATGAATCTGTTAAAAACTTTAAATAAATAAAAAGTAAGGAAGATAAGGAGTGCCATCTCATGGAGATACCTACCACTACATTTTCCAAATTGTCTGTACTTCAAACTTTTTAAAATGTTAAACCAATATTCCCTGGAGTAAAAATTCTCTTCCTATCTTTCCAAGTTGTTCATCAAAATTATCATGTGTACACCACATAATAATTGATGGCGCATGTAAGTGGGTATTGTGGAGAGTCAATAGAACACATTCACTACAGATCCCAGCACCAGGCAAAAGTCTCAAAAGTTGTGACAGTTAATGATAATTATGATAATAGATTCTAGGACTCACATTTTCTACTGACGATCCTGCCTTGTGACCAGGTGTGTTGCCCCCACCATTCCCTGCAATGTAGTTCTCTCACATTGCTTACACTTTGCCTGTGCACAAAAGCTCAATCAATCCTAAGACATTTTTTACTTTCTTTCAATAGACTAGAATCACAGTCTCATAGCCTGTCTACACGTACAGTCCTATAATTAGTGGATGCACCACTGGATCAATGGCCTACGATACACACGTAGGCAAATGCCTGTTCAGGGGATCCCTGGGTGGCTCAGTGGTTGAGCATTGCCTTCAGCTCAGGGCCTGATCCTGGGGTCCCAGGATCGAGTCCCACGTTGGGCTCCCTGCATGGAGCCTGCTTCTCCCTCTGCCTGTGTCTCTACCTCTCTCCCTCTGTGTCTCTCACGAATAAATAATTTTTAAAAAATGCCTGTTCATACTCTGTTGTATGTAAACATGTATAAGAAGGCGAACTCATGTCTTCCCAGTATAAACTTGACCAGAAGTATGGGTTCTCATTCTCTGGGGGCTAGAGTCTACAGAGAAAGAGATTCTGTCAAATATTACATGAACACAATGAAATAATAGGAGCTCATGACTCAGCAAAGGCGAAGAAAATACACAAATAGGAAATGGAAAAGGACAACCACAACAGAGGTGACCACAATAAGTCAAAAGGGGCACTGATAGTATAAGAATAGTTGATGTGTATCATTTCATTTATTCATTCAACTAATACTATGGAGTGTGTACTGTGTGTTGTGTCTACACTATGGGTTATGAAAGAGATCAAATAGGCAAAAATTGACAAAACTCCTTGCCCTCAAAGGACTTGTGTTGTAGTAGGGAATACAGACAATAAACAAGTGAAATAAACGCTGTCGTTAAAGGATGATAAGAACCAAGGAGAAAATTAAAGTGGGTAATGAGAAAGAGGGATCATCCAAGGGGAGAGTGTTGCAATTTAAGTAAGGTGGCAAGGGAAAGCCTCATTGAGAAAGTGACATTGGAGTCAAAGCTTGAAGGACAAAGGAGAGTGAGCTTTGCAAATATGTGGGACAGAAGAGAAAAGAGACCAAAACCCTGCGGCAGGTTTATGCATGGCACATTAAGAAACAGATTTCCAAACACCAGGCACTGGGCTAGGTTCTTTTATATATTTTATCTCATAATCCCCTCCCCACAGACTGTGAGGTTGAATCTGATATAATCCCGTCTCACAGATGAGAAAACTAGCATATCAAACAATTGCTCAATGCACCAAAATGAACAAATGGTGAACTTAAGTCAGCACTAGCCTAGCCCTGGACTTAAGTCTTTATACACTAATCCCAGTAGCTGGTCAAATGGGTCTTTCTCGAAGTAACCTTCGAGGCATCGTGGCAGGCTCAGAAGGAAAGGGTCCTGTTAGGAGCAGAATCTGGAAATATCCAAGGATTTCTTTTGATTTTGTAAAAAAAACAGTAAGTATTATTTTCCATACAGACTATGTTTTCTTTGTTAAATCCAGGTATAGAATTTCAGTGCATATTCATACATGATTTTCCATATTTTCATATTTAAATTAGACCTTATGATGAAACTCAAATACTGTAACAGTCCATGGACCCTTAGCTTAGATTACCAACCCAGTGATGCTCCACCTGGGTTTATGCAGAGTTCTTAAAAGGGAAAAATTAGAAAAATAAAGTTTCTGTGTGGCCACATCAGTATAGAGAAATGCGCCCTTCTCACATAATATCAGGCTCTTTGGATTTTAGATTTATGTTCATCATAGAGAAGACAAATACTGACCAAAGACACTCAGAGTTGCACGTGGTCTCCACAGTTCCCTCACCTACACAGTAAACACAGCTCTATACATAGCTCCCACTGCCAGCCATTTTGCTTCAGGGACAGGTAGCACAGCCACGATCAAGCATTGCCTGAAGCCCGTCCTGTCTTCTAGGAGGGATTTCTCTTGCCCAGACCTGGGAACAATCCAAGCAGGCAGCAGGCAGGTGGTTGAAGTAGACTGTGCACCTGCTGGTGGTGCTTCCTCCTAAAGATGCTGTATACTACACAGCTCTTGTTGGTCCAAGCAAAGGCAGGGCTGAGACCAGCTTTCCCATGGTGGGTGGCACCAAACACAAATCACAACTCCTCAGACATGGATCACCCTATCTTTCACCTTATAGTTCCCATTATTTTCTAGAAAGCACTTTGCAATCACTGATCTTATGACCATAGAATAATGTTCTCATTTCCTGAGAGTGTCACCAGGCTGGTCATCAGGAACATCTGGGTACCCACCTGCTGATGAAGACACAACATCACAGGTGAGAATCAGTTCTACACAGAGGTCTTGCAGAGAAGATTTAACCATAATTTTGAGGCTTTATTTCGATATTTAAAACTCCAATAGAAAGGTTTTTGGATTCTAAAACACATCTCTCATGCTTTAAAGTGCTTTTTCTTCCTATTTTTTAAAATAAAGAATTAGAATTTTTCAAGTGAATACACTGACTGCTGAAAACCATTAAGTTGTCCTAAATAATTTGGTTTCATCTACCTTGAGGTCTAGAGATCACATTTTACACTCTCTGTTTTAAAAAATAATAGGTGTTGGATATATCTTAATCTTCCTGGATTTTTTTATTGTTATTAATCATACTTCCTTTCCCTCTCTCTTATTAACCTAACCTTCTTTTCTGGAAAGTTCAAGTCATAGAGCAATGTCTCTGAGACCTACTTCTTTCTTTTTTTATTAAAAATAATTTTTATCCCACTTTAGCAAATTCCCATGGTATCATTACTAAGGATGCTTAAATTGTCCATTTCCATACCCCATATTGACTGCATTTTTCAGATCCATGTTTGATCCATTTTTCCTTTAGAAAGCAGTAAGCATCTGAAAGATAGTTTTTAGTATGTCTGGTATTTAGTTTGCCCTAAAATAATTGGTGTTAAAAAGTCTAAAATCTATCATCAAATTAAACTAACAGAAACCTGCAAAGGGTCACCAAAAAAAAAAAAAAAAAAAAAAACAAAACCCTTATCTTTAATTTGGCCAAATGAGTCCCTTCTCCATAGACACTGATTCAGTTACTGAAGATAATTTTCTCGTCTCTCAACTTTTTAATTATTTGTAATCACAATGAAACGTGCCCAAGTTTTTCTTTTGCTCCCTGTATGATTTTTAGAATCTTCGACTTTTCTGGGGTTCCCCAGGATGACTTGTACATTATCCTCCTTCAAGATGGTGTTGGTAATTAAAGATAAGCATCTCAGTTAGAGGCTCACAAGACAAGAGCCCATGATGATGTCTTCTATCTGAAAATCACTTTTTCTGTTGGTTTAGATGGTGCCCATTTGTTGAACAATTCTGTCGTGAAACTAATTCATATCTAGCTAACCCATTCAGATCTTTCCCTCAAAAAATCTTTTAAAGTCAGTTCTTTTTTACCCTTAAAACTGAAATCAATTAAGTTTATTAAAGGCACACATTTAAAAAGCCTGAAAAGGGGAATTTTTTATGTATGCTGATGGAACTTCATCTTGTTTGTATTGATATATCCTCTCAGCCTTGTGAGAGGTTTATGGATCTTGGTGGGGGTGGGGAAGGTGATGTCAGTGAAGACACAAAATTAGTCATGCGATGCAAGCAGTTGAAATTAAATGACAGGTACCTAGGGGCTCATTCCACCACCCTGTCCATTTTTGCATATGCTTGAAATTTTCCAAAATAAAAAGTAAAAAAATAAATAAAAATAAAAAATTACCCAGACATTATCTTTTTGCTTACACTTAACCGTAGCCATCATATCTCACAATAGAGCGGAATATTTCCAGCGTTTTGCTAAAATGGAAATACATTCTGTGAAAAACAGTTTTGTCAGTTAATTGCCTGGCAAATTTTTAAAATTCCTTAAAAATCAGAATTGATCATTAAAAAGTTAAATGAAAAAGAGACTTTAAAAATTATCCGTATCTCTGTTTCGTTTCCAATTTTGGCCATAACTTTGTTCTATATAATAGCATTCCCTTGTTATTTTCTTGCTGCCATAGCATTAAAATTATACATTTGTGTATATTTTGGGATCTTAGTTATTAGCCAAGCTGAGTCTAAGAGTAGAGAGCCCAGGGCATCCATCTATAAGGAGAGCTAAATGTCACTTAAGTCTAAGATATCAGCAGAGATATAAAAAGCAGAAGAAATTATATTTACTAGAATCCCTCTAGGGAAAAGCAGTCAGAAGATTTACTTTGTTAAAACTCGGGATGAGCGCAAAGGCTTCTAAGACTCATGCTCAGGTTACGATAAGGAATCTCTAACTTGATTCTCAGGATAGTGACTTGGGTAAAGAAGGTACAGCCTATGTTTGCAGAGTGTGTGCTAGGCAAGTCTGGGATCGGAACTGAATTATCCAGAAGGGTTCTTCACACCCTCCTTTTCAGCCCCACCACCCAGAACATATAACCTTTATCTTTAATACATGTAGAAAAAATATTTTTAAACCATCCATGTAAAGGGGCAACAAATTATTAGCTCAGCCCTGGGTCTCAGGAGTTAATTTGCAAAAAATTAAAATTATATCCACATCATTTGAAAGTGACAGAACATTTACTATCACTTTACTAGGTGATTTTTGCCAATTTTTGCTTCTGGAATTATAATGTTCTATGATCATACTCAGTTCAAAGATTTAGGAGGGGAAAATGCACAACAGAAAAGAAGTGAAATATTGAGGTAAAGAGACTGAGCCATAGCTCAGGAACACCAACAGACACCTGCAAGGCACAGAGAGACTATGCCTAGGGGGGGCTTTACCAACCCCACAGGGCCAAAGTAGCTACACAGACCATTTCTGGCATTTTCTGTGAGTACTGTAGACACAATCACTGCTGATACAGAGAACATCAAATTCAGCTAACCAGCTGTAGGTTAAGAGAAGGGCAAATATAGTTATGGCAGTGGTTAGAAATGTTTAAAGAGGGTTTTTTTGTTGGTTTTCTTTTTCTTTTTTTTCATCTTCCAGGAGGCAGAAATGTGAAAGACGTGGCCTTAATAGACCTCCACATCGCTCTCATCAGGCTGTGGAAAATTAGAGTCTCCTCTTGTTAAATAGAAAAGGTTAGCATTTAATAGTTAATGAAGGCAAGGGAATCTGAACAGATAAGAGCCGAGTCTGCACAGGCTGCATTTGGACAATCCCAAATCCTCTTATCTCTTCTCAGAAAGTCTGCTTCATAAGATATTGTTTTAAGCAGAGAGAGGAACCACAGTATGTACAAGGAGAACCACTATCCTTTCGAAAGAATGTCAAGGTAGTGTACATGAAGTACTGCTCTGCACTGTTACTGGGCACTACTACGACGAAGTATACTTTTTGGTTCTGGATTCAATACACTAATTTCCTGGCAGTGAGATGTTAAATTGTTTACAATATTGTGGATATATTGTAGGATGCCTACCTTCCTTTGGTGCGTGCACTGTTCTGTGATCTACATTGTTTATACCCAAGTAGCTCAGAGTCCTTATATGAGGAAATGTTCTGAGTGGAGTGAACCCCAGGAGGGAATGGAGAGGGAGTTAAGCTTTCTTTCTTAGAGGCATTCAGCTAACATGCCTTTGGGCTCCAGGTTATTTAAGGACAGAAATTTAAAAAGAAGTGTCTTGTCCCAATTCAACACTCACCATACCTTTTACATCTCTCACTCAGGGCAAATCTAGCCCAACCTCCCCAAATCTAGAAAGTCCCACCAACACAGGTCACAGTTAATTCCTTCCATGAAAGCTTTAGCCATCCCTCCCTGACAGTATCTCCTCCCAGCTACTGGAGACTGATGGAACAAATGCCTCCTGCCCCTGACGCTTTGGAGACTCTCCAGAACATAAGCTCTTCCCCCTCTGTCTTCTTTCTACGTTTAATTCCCAAACACGTCTGTGTTTTTCTTCCTACTACCCAACCTTTCCTTTCACATCAACTTTCTCAGCTTTTCTTTGGTGCCTTTTCTTATCCTATATCCACAGCTCCCTTTGCCTTAGGCTCCTTGCATGCTCTTTCCTTACCTCAAGCCTGACTCCTTCCTGATAACATTGTATCCCCTACATCGGGGTGGGGGGAGGGCCAGTTCCACAACTCCAGTAATTTGGGCAGCATACATCTCATCCTCAAGGCTCCTTCCAAGTCATGAGACTTTTGAGACTTGGAACATCAAACTAAATCACCATCTCTCATCTCACTCTTTTACCAAATTCTTAGGTCTCTCCTTCATTCTTTGGGAGACCTGGCTTACAACCTTATTCTCCTCCCCAAGCTTCCTCTACATCGTGAGTTATTCTCCTGTTCACAAGGATAACTACATAACACCCTGACCTCCTGAATTTTTTTTATCTTCTTAGGTCCAATAACTTTCACTTTCCCCATACCAAGTCCTCCTTCTCATGATTCCACATTCAGCCAGACCCGTCTCTGATCATACTGTCCTACACTAGCTTTCAGCCTTCTCAACCCACGAGATCCACAGCTTCTGTTCTTTAACTTTATCAAGAGCTTCAGCCCACTATTCCTCTGTCTCTTTATCCATAAGCTTCCTCCTACCTTTACTGCTTTCTCATCCAACTTAGATCCCGTTGTGTATCACTTTGGTCTCTTTATTAATGTTCTTGCTCACCGGTCCTTCTATTTCACCTGCCCAGCTAAATCCCAACCGTGGATCAATTTATATATAGGTCTTCTCAGTTTATACCTCTCTCAACTGATGATTCTGGGATATTATAGAGCCAAATGTATGTATGCCACTCAAATTCTATGGTCTCCAACCCACTCTTGTTAGTATTTGTTCTAAATGTTGATTTCCTTCTCTTTGATTCCATGATAGGCCACCCCTGCTTCCAATGAGCCATTTTTTTAGGTCTGATATGAGTTCATATCAGGTTGCGTCTAGTCACTCACTCTAGATTTTTTGATGACTTTTATATATCTACTCTAATCCATTATGAATTGATTTGTGGTTTTATACAAGACAGGGTGATCACATATTTCTTATTTTCAAGTTCACAATGAGTACTTCCCTGTGGTTCTCATCTTTTGCCTATTTTAACATAAGCCAGGAGTTGATACTGTTGGATCTTATTAATTAGTATTAAGATTCATACCCTTACATATCAGTACATGACTCTAAGATATCATCTTGTTCACTTCAATGTGCTTTGACTTCCTGCAGAATACTCTATTCCCTTCTCTGATGTGAATTTCCTGTAAGTTCCTATTTCATCCTCATGGATCTCCATGGTCCAATCAGTGTCAGCTCCATCCTAAGGAAAGAGAGAGTCAGTTTCTTAAGAAAAGTTTTTTAAAAGAGGTTTAGGCCTCCCCCATTATTAGCATCACCAGAAAGGTCTATTTTTATACAAGGATGAACCTACGTTGTCATATCATAATTACCCAAAGTCCATTGTTTACCTTAGGGCTCACTCCTGGTATTGTACATTCTATGGGTTTGGACAAACATAATTACACATATCCATCATTACAATATAGAGTATTTCACTGGCCTAAAGGTCCTCTGTGCCCTGCCTGTTCATCCCTCCCCCCAACACTGAGACTCAGTTTTAATTCTTGTAGGAGATTCCACTCTCTGATATGTGAATTTAAGTAATTTCCTTCTCTTTTTGATGTTCTTCTTCAGTATGAAGTGCAATAGTTATCACTAGGCCCAAGTGTTGATTAAAGTACTCTGACTCTAGGATAAGAGTTAGCTTGCAAAGCAATTTTAAAATTTTATTTGTAGAGCCAACTGATGCCTCTAATTCATTTTACAGGAATAAATCCTAAAAGCTACTTTCTGCATAATTTGATGTATTATAGTCTTAAAAATTAAAGTGAGTGTATATTGCTATATAAGAATTCTGTGCTTCAACTCTATGACTGAAGCTAACGTGTTTCTCCTTCTGTATGTGCTGAACAAACTACACCCTATTCTCCTTTTAAATACAGGGAATAAAATAGACATCATTGAATTATAATAGCTAATGTGTATCTTCTCCATTATTAACAATTTGATGGTCAAGATTGATAGTATTTTTTTCCAGGGAATGGACTTCAATTTGCTTGCAACAATTTAGAAATGATAATAGCAATCCTCGTGCTAACCACCATATCTTGCTATAACTCCAAGGATTATCTCCACGTTGAGTATGAATAAATGAAGAGAAAATGAGAAACCAAAAATCACACAATAAGTAGTTGGGCTGGTATTTAAAAACAGGGTCATCAGCACCTAAACCCAGGACATCACTGCTTACAAGAAGTCAGGTTAAAAAGAAACCCAAATGCTATTTCCAATATATTTTGAGCTCCTGTGTTCCCTCCCCTAAGCCTACCAAGTCCCTACCCATTCTTCAAGTCCCATGAACTTGAATGATAATACATAGACAGTTTCAAGCTGGAGAATGAATTTGGGGTTGGGATGGGTCATTATTGAGGAAAGAAGAGTTGTTTAGGAGAGAGGCTCTGAATCGGAGCCATCTGATGAAGGATAGAAGGAACTGACAAACATGGCAGAGGGACTGATAAACAGGGAAGGTTAAGTCATCTTATCAGGAAAGAGGAAGTCAGGGTGACACATAAGCACAAGACTACTGACCTGAAAGCATATTTTTGCATGAGAGGAAAGTTGGGGAAGAGAAAATGCCATCCTATTTCATTTTATTTGTTTTGTAACGCTAAAGCATTCAAATAAGCAATTGTTAATTTAATCAAATGATTTAGAATTATGTAACTGATCGGTATGCATCAGAATGCAATGTGACCGGTAGCATTCCTCATTTAAACAAAACATGTAATCCTTATTGCAATGCTGCAGTTTTTAAAGAACACTGGCAATCTTAAATTAGAACTTAGAGTCACTCATAGAAGAGCTGGAACACATCATTGTCTGCCTCTAAATTCTCATATGCCGAATCCCTCACCTTACCTCTAGAGTTATTTTTCTAAAATACAGATCAGCTAGTTATTTTTCTAAAATACAAATTCCCCCAAAAGTCTGCAGTGGCTTCCCACTGTCTTGCAAGTAAATTCTAGCACGATGTTCCAAATTCTCCATGATGTAATGCCTTTCTGCCTCTTCTGGTTCAACACCCAGAGCTTATCTGAATTAAACATTGACCTCCTTCCAAAACTTTGCTCAGGCTGTTCCTGTAGCTTATTTTGTCTTTTCCTCTTGCTCCACACTTAAAGAGCCTTTACTCCTCACTGTATTATTATACCCTCTCTATGAATCTTCTATTAACACTCCATCTTGAAGCACCTTGTTTCTCCATGGAACTCCCAAGCCCTGTCACACTCAGCTGCCACATAGTGCCGTGTGTGTAGCTAGTTGAACTCTGATCTCCGCTGCAGCCACTTGTTTAATGCTTTCTTGAATTTCCTACATGCAGTGGTTCTCAAACTTTAGCAAGCATCAGAATTATCTGGGGGTCCAGTTAAAACACAGACTGCTAGACCCCACCCCAACGTTTTTGACTCAGTAGTTCTGGGGAGGGACCCAAGAATCTACTTTTCTATTGACTTCCCAGGAGTTGTTGTTGCTGTTGCCGCTCAGGGAACCCCAGCCCTCTCAGGTCTAGTAAAATACCTTAAACCTAGTAGACTCACCAAACACTTCCTGGATAATTGGGCAGGTGATATAGCCCTACTTATTGATTGAAAATTTAAAAGGGGTTTTACTAAGACTATTAGCAGTGTGTCTAAGAATATAAAAAGAATGGTTTTATTTAACAATATGTATAAAGTGGAGTTTATAAGATCAATACAAGTTGACAAATTTCACTTAAGTGTCACCCAAGCAGTTCTAATATGTATGATAGAGCACATGGAGAATAAAGATTTATCTATAGGCAACTAGCTGGGAAAGAACTGCATAACTTCCTCAAAGACTTGTGACAATCTAGGTAGTTCCCACTTTACTTACAAGGAAATGGGAGCTCAGAAGGGTCACATAGCAATGACATAGCAGAACTGGAGCTCCAGCCAGTCTTTGTTCTCTCTCATTCATCTGCTGAACTTCTGGCAGAAGCAGCAGTATCTTCTGCGGAATTAAATAACAGGTATGAAGAAAATATTAAGTTCAAGCCCAGGACAACAACCTCAAAATCTCAATTAATTATGAGTGAGTTGTAATGAGTAGGTGACAAATATGTGACACTAAACACGTGTTGTCTGTCCCTCTGTATTCCCTAGACGGTGTTCATTTCACGCCTCTGTAGCCGTGACATGGAATGTTGGCCTCTACTTTTACCTGGTCAAGAACTGAGGTTCAGTGATGTTAATCTCTCTCTCTCTCTCTCTCTCTCTCTCTCTATCTCTCAGCATACAAACAGCTCTTTTCTCTTTGGAGAGATTAGAGCTGCTGCCACCTAGAGGTCAGATTAAGTCAATGAAACTGATAAATTAGAAAATCAATTTATACCTGGGTATAAGGAGAAAAGTTTTAAGATAAATTACAGATTTCTAAACATTTTTTATCTGCTCTCAGAGATTAAAAAAAACAGATCCAAGCCTCCTTTGTGACAATCAACTGGTTTATTCTTAGGCCCAGACAGCATCTTAATATGGAGATTAATGGAGGGTAGAGGTAGAATAGGTCAGAGGTAGACTGTTGTCCCTGTCCCAAGGGCATCAAAGTCACCTAGGAACATATTAAGAAACCCAAGCTCATAGGCTCTGCACCAAAAATGTACTTAACCAGAAATTCTGGGTTTGGTGCCCCAAAATCTGTACCTTTAAACAAGCCCTCCAGGTAATTCTAACGTAGGCTAAAGTTTAAGAATTACTCCTAGAGTTTAGTTGTTCATAAATTAGTGAATTTATCCCCCAAACTCTAATTCTCGTTTCAATGACTGCCACCAAACCATAACCAAATAGTGCGTTAGGCAAAAATCTGTAGATATTGCAAAGTGGTTTTTGACATCAAAGTGCCATAATTTTTGGAGAGGCTTTAGGAGAATGTGAAAGCCTGGGGTTTTTTAACTTATGTTTTTGTTGTTTTTTTAAAATTTTGTATTTAATGGATATTTGAGTACAAACATTTAAATCATCGTATGGGAAAGGGCTATGTTATAGAATAGTTCAGAGTTGAAAGGTCACTTGAAATATCATGAAATCTAATTCTTATTTTGGAGTTGAAAAAGAGGCTTAGAGAGTTTACATGACTCCCTAGGATCCCAGAGTACTGCTAATCCTATCGCCTACATTCTGTCTTCCATGAGGTACCTGGCTTCCACTGGGTTTGTGCAGCAAAAAGGAGCGATAAATAATGATAAGAAGAAGAAAAATAGTGTCTTTTGTTTACCCTGGTCATTTACCATATCTCTATAAAATGATACATATAGTATTTCCATATGGTAATTTATAGCATTATCTACATGTGTAGTTTTTATTCAATTTTATAGATGTTTTGAGGTCATGTACTATTCTTTGAGACTCTGAGAACATTTAAGAGCCCCGTTATTCATGAGAGACTCCTAACCCTGGGAAATGAACAATTGGTAGTGGAAGGGGAGGTGGGGTGATTGGGTGACAGGCACTGAAGGGGGCACTTGACGGGATGAGCACTGGGTGTTACACTACATGTTGGCAAATCGAACTCCAATTTAAAAATATGCAAAAAAAAAAAAAGAGCCCTGTTCTTGAAATATTCTCCTTACGTGGTACGCACCACAGGATTCTGTGTCCAATTGTAAGATTCCCCCATGAACCATCAGAAATTACACAGAAGCCAAGGTAGGAATTTCTGCTCTAAGTTCATTTAATACCAAAATAAAGAAGCAGCCTTTTCAAATTTTCCCTCTCAACTGAAGACTTTCTTTAGAAAAACTTTTTGCTCCTCCATGAATCCCATATAAACTATTGCCACTTTGTTCCTCTCCAATGCCCCAAACTCAGCCCTGCATTTGGAGGTAGCCAGCGATAGTGTCTAAGAGGCAGATCTTTTAGTTTGCCTATTGTAAACATTCTGTCTCCTTCTCCATGTGGATTCCTGCCTTGCCACACTGCACTGGCATCACCAGTATTAGTGAGGAATGGTGGCAAGATCTGGAACCATATTTAATATGCCTTGTGGTACCAGAGATAAGCAGAACATGCAACTCACTGCTGCGTGCTGGACATACAGATGCAGTAGAAATTGTATGCACGTTTGGAAAGCTTGCTTATTTTAGGATTTTGTTCAGACATGAATCACTTGAGCTTCTCTTTCTCACTGGCTTTCTCCTTTGTGGCTCTGTCTCTCAGAATGATAAAATTCCCAACTAGCAGCCACAGAGAGCGGATTAGTTTAAATTTTTTTCTGGTAAAGAAGCTCATGCAGTGAAAGTGCCAAGGGACATGTCATAACAAATTTACAGTTTGCACAATAAATAAAGGGTCAAAGAAGCCCAAAGGGTGGGTTTGAGGTGAACATAAAGAATGCCTGGAGTGATGAGAACGCAGGGGTCACAGAGTCAGTAGACGCCAAGAGGACAGTGACAGTGCCAACAATCTCCATGATGCACACAGACATTTGAGTACAGATATCATGCAATGAGGAGGCCCCAGATGAAAAGGTGAAGATGTTGCTCACATGTAGTAACTGTAGAATCCATTATCATAAGATTGATTGATTCATCCTGTAAGCCACAAACGAAATCTAAAAGATTCATCATGGATCCAGATATTTGAATTGGGGTAGATCTGACAGTTAAATGGAGAGCCAAACCGACTGGGGCATAGCTGGGAGAAGCACATCAGGTGTGTCATACCAGTGGTGGGGCTTAATGACATTGGTAGGAGGTCCGACAAGTGCGTAGAAATTTATTTTTTTCTTACTATGTTTCCCAATTCTATAAAGATTTCTCAAGAAGGGCCCATACTAGCTAGGTCAAAAAAAAAAAAAAATCTGGTCCTATTTGAAATCCTTTTATGAAATACTCAAGATGACTTGGCAGATAATGAGTGATGACATAAAATGGGATCCTAAATAAACAGTTAATGGTTTGAAATATTAAAATTATTTTAAAATCTTATTTAAAGTTAGTAGATCATTTTTCAAAAGGGTCTCCTTTTAAATTGAGCCATCACCTAGCAAAATGTCACAGGTTCCCTAATCGATAAGCTGTAATACGTGTGTTTGAAGTAACGACGTATAGCTAATGTGTTCATTATTCATGACAATTGTACCCACACCATTTTAATCTTCATTATCCTCCACAGACATTAGCTAATTTATCTGCAGTAGGCTCCTGAGCAATGCACTGCTATTTCTGTTATTGAGCAGGCCGAGGAATTAATGCAAGGTGAAAGGCCTTGATTCTCTAAGGTCCCATTTCTGAACACTGATCCAGCTGAAATATTGAAGACAAATTGTTAACTGTAAGCAAACAGAAAGATAAAATGTTTGCCAGTTTGATTGGAAAGTGTTGCTGGTGTTTACTTGCCCTAGAAGGCTGAAATGAAGCAGGGATCTGGAAACAATTAAGAGCCCCATTTGCATTTCCACTTTAATGCTCCAATTACTCTGCGACTTGTGAATGGCACCAAGGAGTTCCCTATATCCTCCTCTTTAGAGAGAGTGAGGCAGCTTGGTTTTCTAGCCCAAACTATTCTCTTTCTACCTCAAAAATGGCACCTTGTCAAAGTGAACATTTTCACTATCTGGCAACTTTGCAATGCTCTGTGTGTCTTTGGCAAACACCTTTAGTCATCCTTTGCTCCATTGTGTGTAAATGTCTCTCTCTCTCTCTCTCTCTCTCTTTTTCTTTAATATTTTATTTATTTGAGAGAGAGAGAGAGAAAGAGAGCGAGAACATAAGCAGAGCAGACAATAGAGGGAGAAGCAGACTCTCCGCTGAGCAGGGAGCTTGATACCGGGCTGGATCCCACGACTCTGGGATCATGACCTAAGTTGAAGGCAGACACTTACCCGACTGAGCCACCCAGGCACCCTTTTTGTGTCAATCTCTTTTGGTCAAATGCAATCATGGCCATAGGAGCACAGCTGGCTAGCTTCCTACCTTCCTACCTATCTCTACTACCCTTTCTTGGTGATCTTTTCTCTTTTTTTCTATAGTTTTATTTGGCTTGACTAAAGATGGCATCAATGAAATTAACCAGAAGTCAATTTTGGAGAATCTAGTGGAGCCATAGATAGAATATTAAGGTTGCACAATTCCATATTCCCTATAGACCCAAATCTTTATTTTGGAGTTCCCCTCTATTCGCTAATCCAGCTTTAGAGTGTAGGGTCTTTAGTAGGTTGTGGGGGTTCGCATGGTTCCACCATTTACTAATTATATAAATTTGGACACTTTGGAAGGTTGTTTTGTTTTTTTTTAATTTTAGTTTCCTCATGTAGAAGATGGGAGTAATCCAAACAATACACTTAAATAATGACTAGCTCATACTAAGCTTAAGAAAAATTGTGAACTATTGTTTGTTATGTCACACTGTCATAATTTGGTAATTAAATGTGTTAAAAAAACTGAATCTTTTTATTAAGCTAACAGATTCATTTTAGATTTTTTGGAAAATGTGCATAATTTGTTTTATTTTCTACTCCTAGAAAGAAAATATAACCTTCCTTTACAACATAAATTGCTGGCCTGTGATTCCCTAGAACTAACTGAATTTTGTTAACATTGGCAAAGCAGCATCTCTCCAGCTTTTTCCATTCTTCCTATTCTTACTTCCTTTTCTGAAATACCCCTTAAAAAACTGATTCTTCTTACCCTCAAACTTTCAAAGTCAACCTTCTGGCTGCCCTTGGACTTGTCACCCTGCTCTTTCCACCATTTTCTTATCATCCACATGATTTCTGGAAGACAGACGCAGATAAAAATGGAGCAGGTCTGTCCACAATAGATTGTAACAATGATTGGGAAAAGAGGGCATAAGGGGGGAGCAGTTCATCTTAATTGTGGGAGCTGAGAGATCTCCAAAAGATGAGTGTCTTAAGTTTACCTTAATTCTCCTTGGCTTTTCCTTTTTCCTTTTAGAAACAGTTCTCCTCTGTGTTATTTCTCTTGAGATGGTGTCAGCAGAGAGAGGCACAGAAGTGGCGAAACTTTTATTAACACTGGCACAGGCCTGTCCACAGGGGAGAAAACTCTTTCAAAGCTAGGAAGCAGTCGATAGTTGGAAAATGTGGAGATGAGAGAACTGGTGCAGAGGAGAGAGGTGGGCAGAGGGTATCGACAGGCTGCAGGGAAGCAAAGTGTTGTCATCTCAAAATGGTATATTTTAAGGCTGTATAAATAGAACCAGGGACCTTGTCCCTTTTACAAGTTCTGCTTGCTCTCCTATTATTACCTGATGGAGGAACCTCTTGGAAAATCTTTTGTGTCTCCTTCTATACCAAAACAGACTCTAGAAATCAACATTGTTTTCTCAATTCCGAAGCAATGAAAGATTGTGTGTTAGATAAACTGGGTGCCTCACAGTCTGATACCTCAAAGTTGCACGTTATAAAATAAAAGCCGGGAGAAAGTGGTTGATTGGGGAAAGTTAGTTGTTCTGGAAATAGATTTTGTTCGGGGGAATATTTTGGCAATTTCATTTGAATAAAATATGTTAAAATTTAACACCCATAAAAGTTTCCTTAGCGGTGTGTATAAATTTGAAAGCATGCAAAAAAGTTGCCTAAAGTTTGATATATTTTTCTCTGTATCAGTCTTTGTGATAGAAAAACACAGTACTTGAAAAATGATTAACTTCATAAAACATTCCAAAAATATTTACAAAATTAAGCCAACTTTTGCAAATTCTCTTATGATCTTGACTGGCTTTCTTTTCTTTTATGCTAAGTCAGGCCATGATTGAGATTTTGGTCTGGCTGGGGGACATTTTGTGTCTCTCTCTTCTTATTAAGAAGAGATTCTTGATTCTTTCAAAGGCAGAAAATAATTCATTTAGTTTGACATTGCTTCCCAAATAGGTATATTTACTCCATAATGCCACTATAAAAAGTCTCCCTTCCTCTTGTTCTTTTTATGCATGTAAGGGGCACTTCCTTCTATGGGAAAACAATACCATATACGGTCCCAAACGAGTACAGTAAATCTGAAACCCAGCACTTAAATGTTGTTTCAGCAAAAATCACCAACCTCTTACCGCTCCTCCTGGTGACCCATTCTAGTTAGTGTTTTACCCCCAAGGAAACTTAAAAGTATACAAGTTAGGGTCTGACCTTCTTTCAGGACCATAGGCTAATTTGTTGATTTTCCTATTGAATAATAAGAATTCCACATCTGTCTCCTTCTGTCTTCCTCAGAATGAGAAAGAAATAGAAGTCAAAAGCTTAATCAAATCTTGGCCAGGTATAATTTAAAGCTTTGACTGAGTCTAGATACACATTGGAAGGCAGGCACTGTAGAGTTTGCTATAAGGGTTGGGGAATTATGGCTGAATTCTTTTCCATAAAAATATTCAAGGAAGTTAATCTTTGTGTTCTTAAGAGGAGAAAAACAGAGAAGCTTGGTAGGTGAAGCTGCATGGAGGCAAGGAAAATGACTTTTAAGAACAGAAATGTCTAACGTTCAACTCCAGATTCCTGGTAGAGAGGCAAAGTAAACGCTGTCCTTTCTTTAATATCTCTATGAACCTTCAATAAAGTCTGCTACCTTCACAGAAGTTCTTTTATGTAAAGAAGTCAAAGGAAGAAACTGGGCTCAGCTTTTGGGTTAGTGTGGAATAGGAAACACCCATTCATCAGGAGGGCCAGGAAGCTGGAACCAAGAGTACTCATGAGAGTATAAGTCCTAGAGGGAGTTACAGGAATCTGATGGAAGGCAGTGGATGTTTTCTGGGCTGTGACTTGGAATTGGAACCAATCCTATCACGAACTTATTGAGGCAGCGTGATTCCAGAAAGCAGCTGATTATGAGTCTGAGATCCTGACTAGTTTTGAAGCCTGGCTCAGCCACACACGAGCTAGTTAATATAAAGAAAGTACGGTGTGATTTCCTCCTCAGTGAAATGGGAATAATATTTTTGTAATAAATGATTCAGGGTCACCAATGGATGCTAAAATAGTTAGGTGAAACATTGTCAAAGAAAGGGATATTCTCAGAGGAGCACCCTCCACCCCATATTACCTTCAAATTATAAAATAAGACATGTTTTTACAATTGAGCAATTGTAAGTGATCTTGTAACTGAGACATTTCCAAGACATCAAACATAATATCATTAATAATAAGAGTGACAATGATACACAGATTTTATGGATGAGCGTCCCTGTTTGGGGAGATGCCTGTCGAAGTATTTGGAGATGAGGTGTCATGATGTCTATAACTTATTTTAAAATGTATCATTATATATATGTATATTATATTTATAATATAAATATAAACATATTACATGCCTGATATACATGCCCATATACATAATGTGAGTATGTGTGTGCCTTTTTATATATACATACAT
Organism: Vulpes lagopus; assembly: GCF_018345385.1. Taxonomy (NCBI): domain Eukaryota; kingdom Metazoa; phylum Chordata; class Mammalia; order Carnivora; family Canidae; genus Vulpes; species Vulpes lagopus. Next base: position 95,075,257 of record NC_054825.1, on the reverse strand, counting down.
AAATATATCTCTCTATGTATATATGCCTTTCTATCTATATCTACATATAATGTAGACATATATTTCAGCTGATCTACATATAATACAGATACATATATAGAGACAGAAGAGTATGCAAATGGAACAAAATGTTACCAATCAGTGAATATAAGTGAAACATATATGTTTATTGTAGTATTCTTTCAAATTTTTTCAAAATAAAATGTTTGCCATGCAATTGATTTAGAGTAGAATACTTAGCATCACGTCAGGCACCATGTTTATGCTTGTTTTGTGTTGATTACCTTTTCTTCTTTCTTCCTTTTTCACTTTCCCCCAATTATGAGAAGCTCTCATGATGGTTAAATATACCTTGGGTCTGGTTGCATTGCCCTAAAAAAATAGTAGCTTCTGAAAAAGCATAAGCACGAATAGGGTACAATGTTGTAAAAATGCCAAGAGTGGCGATAATTGGCAGCTCTGCAAGTTTGTTCTCTTCTTCAAAAGGGGCATCCCATGGCATTGCATGTTAAATATTTTGCAGAATTAAGGGAGGAAGAAATCAGTAGTTTAGGGGGAAAATAACACCCAGAATATTGACATTTCTCAATAAATGCCGAAACAGAGCAAACATTTTATTTCAGAGTGCTGATTTAGGCATGGAAAACCAAGATTATCTTTTCTGAGAAATTTTCACCTCAAGGTAATAGGTTTTAACGCCTATAGAAATGATGAACATTTAGTTGGAAGTTGCCTCGGGGGCCTGAATTATGTATGTGCACAGTTAATTATATACCACTGAAAGGTATTTCTGTAAAACCTACTGGTCAACATAACTAGTGGCCAGTGCACGTCTTGATTTTTTAGGATAAAGACTCCAGGGTTCTGGAATATTCTTTTGTTACCTCTGTCTACTTCATATCTTAATGCTGGAAAGGATATAGGAAGGAGACAGGAGGAATATGCACAGTCGGGTGCCCCCTTTGGGCTCCAATTCTCTTAAATTCTACTTCTTCTGTTGTTGGCTTTGTAAAATGAGTCCTTTTCATAATTTTATCATTAATCCTCAAAGCTCTCCTGGTAGAGGGAGCTACCAAATTATTTATCATCCCAACTTGTAAAGCAAGAAAACCGGAGGACTCAGAGGGAAATTAGTTTCTAAAACCAGCTAGTGAAAACTCAGTTTTTCTATCTGGCTTTCTTTCACTCCATGTATGTGAAACACAATCTGAAATGTAGGAAGACATGAGGAAAAAAGAAGTTTAGGACTCAGTTTCTGCTAACCAAATAATAATGATTGTCATAACACTGCTATGTGTGTGTGTGTGTGTGTGTGTGTGTGTGTGAGAGAGAGAGAGAGAGAGAGAGAGAGAAACTGGTATGCAGACAGCAAACTTCCACCCAAATGTGCACTGTTGCTATTAGTTTACTCATCAAAATTATCCCCATTATCTTCTTCATCATCCTCTATGTTTATAATGACAGCATTCTCAGAAATTGAGGAGGAAGAAGAAACATGATTCCCTGTGTGGGAAAACTAATTCTAGGCAAATTTTGGAAAAAAAAGTTTTGTTTTGTTTTGTTTTGTTTTTGAGTGAAAGCCATCATCCTGAGGGTTTTTAAAGCTGTGGTTGGGCAAGGAGTGGAGCAGGTGTGTTCAAATGGAAGAAGCAGCATGCACGATGAGGTGTGAGGGTGAGGACAGCACAAACACTCTGTGATGGCAGCAGAATATGCCGTGACAGCACATAGGCAGTTGGGGTTGGACTCAAATGTGACGGGCTGGGGGTGGGGGTGTCCAATGGCTGGAAGGTACTGAAGACAGTGGTCAGATTTTAATGGAATTCAGGAAGCAATAAAGAGCAACTGTAGAATTCTAAGAAAGGAAATATTGTGACAAATTGATGCTTGGGAAGATGAAGTCTTTTCAAGTGTTTTGAATAGATTGTGGACAATTGAAACCAGAAGAGGAAGGAGGTTTTAAGATAGAGCAGTTTCGGGGAAATAAAGATCTTGCTTTGATCAGCAGTGCTACGACCGAGACCATGGATGTCCTGCGAGCACAGATAGGGTGAGGTATGCTCCAGAAGTGAGGCTTTGCTAGGCGTTAGGTATGGGGACAAGATAAAGGCTCACATGGATCTAAAGCCAGAAAAGACTGTTGCTGGGAGTCTGGAGAGAAAGACCCCTCCCCTGATTCAAGTGTGTTCGATGAGACTGGAAAGCAGATTGGCATTAAAACCTGGTGCTTCTAAGATTTTGTCAGCCCTGTTGTCATCGGAGAGTGCTGATCACTGGCTTGTGCTTCAAGTCCTTCCCTATTTCTATAGTTGAGGGCTCCAAGTTTCCTGTTGTGGTCCTGTCATCATGGGGTGGGGACAGAGCCATGCCAGGACAGTGACCATCAGCTTGCTGAGGCATGCATTTTAGATACTGCTGCTGTTCTGCTTTAGAGGATTTCAAATAACAAGTGATCTTAAAAGTGCCTTGTTGGCGTGACCCCTGGAGGGCTGCTCTTGCTGTCACCTTGCAACCCGAATGTGCGTGTTGCACAACCCTATGTCCTTGTACACGGAGAGACTGCGGGGGGCAGCTGTGACATCCTGGACCTGCTGGCCTTCCCAGGGCTCCAGTCCCGACACAAGGCTTTATAGTTTTCTCTCCCTGCTGTTCGGTGTTGTGGGAAGAAAGAAATTCTAGAGTCCTTTTTAAAAATTTATCTTTTTATCTATTCTACTGGCAGGCTACCCAAACGAGAGTCCTTATGTCCTCATGTCATTCATTATGAAGAGGACTGTTAGTGTCTTATGTAAGTCCAGAGGGACCTGGGATGAGGAACAAATCTGAGTGGTGAAGAGCGCCCACTGGACTTACGTGGACTCCTGGGAAATAACATGTTGTGTTTATATTTTACAGCAATGCTCATGTAGCCCTTAATATGTGCTCTGTGCTGAGCATTTTATAGCATTCCTGTGACAACCCTGTGAGGTAGATGTAATGGTTGCCATCCTCTTAGCAGTTTTCAGATGTGGAATCTGAGAGACAGAGACCTGGTTAAACGGCTAGTAAGTGGGGAAGCTGGGGTTTAATTCCAAATACTTCAGTGCCAGAGTTTTGGCCTTTTGTTTTTTATTTATTTTTTATTGTTTTTTTTTTTTAAAGATGTTATTGTGTATTCATGAGAGACACAGAGAGAGAGGCAGAGACACAGGCAGAGGGAAAAGCAGGCTCCCTGCGGTGCCCAGTGCGGGACTCAATCTCAGGACCCCAAGATCAACCCTGAGCCAAAGGCAGACTCTCAACCACTGAGCCACCCAGGTATCCCAGAGTTTTGGCCTTTTAAACCCTTATGCTATACAGCCTCTCCAAATAAGGATGAAGGTATGTTATCTCCTCCAGGTAATGTTTTTTATAAACAGATTGAGTCTTGCAGTTTGCAAACTTGGAAAGAAGCCTCATAAGCTGAAAGATAGCATGGCCTCTGTGCTCTCTCCATCCTCACCCGATGGTAGCCCACTTTCTCTGGTCACGGGGTTTAGGAAACTGAGGCATTATAGGCATTTCTATAAATTTTCGGGGTAAGAGCCTGACTTGCAGGGCCCTGCCTCATGAACTTTAACCTGCTCAACCCTTATAGGAATTCACTGGGCTCCTTGACTTCTTGTGGATGCCAGAGAGGCTCAAGATCTCAGGGAGTGGATGAGGGATCATGTCCTGTTTAGTCTCCTTGTCATATTGTCTTTGTTTTCTTTTGTTATCACATGACCAATCTTCAAATGCTAAAGGTGGCTGGTATACATAATTTAGTGAAGCACTCTCACTTCTTCTGGAAAGAAGCTGCGCCCCCACGACACTATCATAGTGGTAACTGGGACGCTTTTGAGTCATTTGCCCAAATTATGAAAAAGGGCTTCTTGCCTAAGCAGGAGGCTGTGGGCTCGTCAGTTTCTGGAAGAAGGGGTCTCCAAGCCCTATGACCTACATTCCAGAACACCTCCATTCCAGCCACTGTGTGTGATCACTGCACCCCAAACCCATTTCATAGTTTGTTGCTGCTTTTTTTCTTTGGTTGATGCCTTCTCTTCCATTGGTAGTATCTCTTCCCTCAATTCAGTGGTCTAAATCCTTCACATTATTGAAAACTCAATTGATATTGTCCAAGAAGTCTTCCATGCTCATCCAAGCTGGAGCTGATTGTGCTCTGATTATGTGCTCCCAAGATGTTTTAATTTATATACCACTTATTCGGCGCTCATCATTTACTGCTTTCTATAGCCTATTCATGTGTCCATGTCTCATCTCCCCAACTATATTAAGTGCTATTTGAAGCTACATAATAGGTTACTTAATAAAGTGCTGTTAATTGAGAGTCATTTCTACTCTAATGTCTGGGATCTCACTAGGTCTAGGTTATCTCTTGTAAATCAATTCCTAAAGAGCTGCCCCATTCCCCTGTGGTACTAGCTTTGTATAAGTGTGCCAGGAACTATTCTAAGAATAGAAGCCTATATAGTAACCAACGGGAAGGAGGACAGCATATACAATTAAGGGAAAATATACCAGAGGAGGTTCCAACAGGGATATACCCTGATTACCAAACTTTAGAGCACCAAGGATTTCAGACTCCCAGAATCCAACCATTTCAAGTAAAGCCACCAGAAGACAATGGGGTTAGTTGGGTGGATTTTTTAGAACTCTTTTCCACTAAAGTTATGCCATTCTGCAAACAAATATAAAAGAGGAGATTGGTGAACTAGAACATCAGTTTAGAATCTAGGGGGAAGCCAAGGGCTATTTTAGTTTGACCTTTAGCACACAGTCTATTTTAGACTAAATTTTATTATGGAAGCACATTCCACAATATACTTGTAGTGAGAAATAGAATCTAATCAGGGCTGACAGCAGCTCCTAGCCTCAGCAGAACTAACAGCCTAAGCAAGAACCTGGTTCAGTGGAAATCAGAAAGGAAATTATGGTGGAAGTATGTGAAAACAGAGTACCCAGGATACTTCGGGGAGTGGCTGGACAGGCACATGGTAGTTGCATGGATGAGATTGGCAATGTTAAAAGGTTGGATAACTTACTGCATTAGTGGCAGTAGCTAAATAAAGCCTGACATCAAAAACCCAAATGAGAACAGAAGTCGCTAAAATATGTTAACTCAAATCAGAGAAAAAACAAGAAAAAGGAAAGGTTTAAGAAAATAATTCTTTGAATTAAAAAGATGAACATTAAAATAGTCTACTTCTCTAAGAATGCTAAGGAAACCATTTTTAGAGCTATGGAGCATGTTTGCTAAAAAAGAAAAATCATTCCATTCTGTGGTTTATTTTGCAGCATTACATTTGATTTTTAAAAAGATAGAAGGATAGAAGTCTTATAGTCATTGTACAAAGAGTAAGACATAAAAGTATAAAAAGATAAAACGACTTCCTCACAATTAGGCAATGAGTCAGTATGGGTGCAAGTTTTGGAACATAGATCTCTTGGCACCAGCTTTGGGAAAATGCTTTAAAATCTAAAATCCTATAAAAACAGAGAGAATAATTACCAATAAAGGCCTATTGCCTTTCATACAATAAGTGCTTTACTCACCATGTTGAGTTTATTGTACACAAAGAATTAATTTTATGTTCTTTCTTTTTCTCTTTCTTTCTCTGTTTAATTTTATTAATTTTTTGTGCTCTAGGTAACATCTGTGTATGATATAGATTTAAACATTTTCTCATTTTTATCCCCATATGTAGCCACGTTTGTTGTTTTTTTATGTATCCCTCTGGAGCTAATCTATGCACTGATATGACTATACATAGGAGTAGAATTATTTTTTGCACATTATTTTGCATTTCATTTTGTCATTAAACTTGTATCCCATGAATTTTTCCATACTTGTCTGCCTTATCCTTTTTAGAGGCCATATTTCATTGTTCATATCTAAAAGCCAAGGCTATATATTTAATAGCTCTATACTGATGCACACTGTTTTCAAGTTTTTTGTTTGTTTTTTGGTTTGGGTATTGCCAGCAATGCTTCAATTAATATCTTCATTCAAAGCCATTTTGCATGAGTAGGAGTATATCAGTAGAATCATTTCCTAAAATTAGCACTTACTGAAACATTAGGCTGCATCTGTAATTTTGATGGATATGGCCAAATTGTTCTCTATAGAACTTCTAGGAACTTATATTCACAACAACAAAAGATGAGAATGCCAGTTTCCCGTACCCTGGCCAAGGGGCATGTTATTTAACTTAAAAAATATTGTTGCCAATTTGCTTCATGTAAAATGTTATCTTATTTTCTTTTTTCATCTTTTTACTTTGAAATAGGATAAGCATCTTATCATTTATTTAGAAGTTATTTTTATTTCTTTTTAAAAATATTTTAGGGATCCCTGGGTGGCGCAGCGGTTTGGCGCCTGCCTTTGGCTCAGGGCGCGATCCTGGAGACCCGGGATCGAATCCCACATCAGGCTCCCGGTGCATGGAGCCTGCTTCTCCCTCTGCCTGTGTCTCTGCCTCTCTCTCTGTAACTATCATAAATAAATAAAAAAAAAATTTAAAAAAAAAAATTAAAAAAAAATATTTTATTTATTCATTCATGAGAGAGAGAGAGAAAGAGGCAGAGACACAGGCAGAGGGAGGAGCAGGCTCCATGCAGGGAGCCTGATGTGGGACTCGATCCTGGGTCTCCAGGATTATGCCCTGGGCCCAAGGCAGGCGCTAAACCGCTGAGCCACCCAGGGATTCCCTATTTTTATTTCTGGAATAGCTATCATCAGTTTGAAAAAGTATTCTTGTATCTTTTCATTTAGTCAATTACATTTTAAAAATTAATAATACATAACATGTATTCATATCTTAGTTACATAAACCATGTATTTGACCCCATAGTTCTCTCTAGGGCTGTTATTCTTCTGTTCTAAAAATGGAGGCGTGTATGTGTCTGTGAAATGGATTATCATCAAGGTGGCTTTTACTCAGCGTATGGTTATGTGACTCCGTTGGCAAGCTTATATAGCTGTTCCTTTGTTGTCTGTCTTTAAATGTTGAATATTCATGAGTACATTCTATCTGAGCACATTAACCAATAAACGACAACATTGGCTTCAAGGAGTAAATGTCAGAATAAAGCTGAGGGTTATCCTTTTTTTTTCCTTTGAAAGGATTACTAGAGTTTTTTCCTTGTGATGAGCACATTTTCAAATTCTTTACGTGACTTCAATTCATGGTGAAGCCTAACTTCCCTATTTCATCTTAGAGATTCTTCTCGAGTCTCAGGAAGAGATAAGCTATCTGAATCTTTTCTGAGGGCAATGAAGGAGCCCCATGCCAAAGGAGATGACTTTTACCAGAAAAGCAATGTACTTCATCTTTTAATACACAAATAAAGTCTGCACTATCAATGAAAACGTCCTATGTGAGACCTTCTGGTGAATGATTGATATCATCCCTCATGTCTGCGGCAGACCTCCCTGGGTTTGCTCAGGCTACATTTCTCTAATCTTATTTCCATGAAAACGCCAGTAGAGAACTGCAGCCTATATCTGACAACACTGGACTGTGTCACATGACTTGAGAAGGCTGGTCAGAAGTAGGCTAAGGACCCGTGCTGGTCTCTGTTGTCAATTTTATTGACAGAAGAATGAGTCATTAAAAAAGGACATCTGAAATTATAGACCTAATTTAGTTCCTGTGTATTAACCAGCAATTCGATAAAGCCCGAGAGCAGTTTTCATGCACCTGAAGTAGCTGAGCGTAACTGGTTTAGAAATATGTTTAGTCTAGTCCCAAGAAAACTCAGAGATCTACTGATTTGTCTCCCTCTCTCTAATACATATAATCTGCAAACCTGGAAGATAGTCATCCCTCTGCAAGATGCTGATAGCGTATCACAACCTGCTCAACCACTTTCTTTAGGCCTAATTTTGGAAAAAGAAATAATTTGAAGCTATTTGTTTCCTGACTTGGGGATTTCATTTTATCCTTTGAAATGGTTCATTAAAATCCTTGATTTTTTAACTAATAATACCACTGTAAGAAAAGGAGATTTGCTTATAAAATTCACCCATTTGGCTGTGATTCTTTGTTTCTTGCCATCACAAACACCATTGGGGAGATTGCTGTTGAGTGTGGAAATAATTTGGGGAAATTTAACAAGTAGAGAAGTTTATAAAAAATCTAAATGCCAATAAATTCTAAAATAACTATGGAATATTTTAGCCTTTATACCTTTTGTGTATTTTTTAAAGAATATATCTTATAACATCTTTAGGTATAAAAGCTAAAATCAAATTGAGAAATGAAAATAATATTCTATTATTCTCTCTTTGCATGGAATGCTATTTATATAAATATATTTTTAAAAAGTAAGAAACCGCCCAAATAATGTAGAATTATTCTCTCAGTTTATGCTGTACATTCCCAAGACTGTTGTGAGAGGATAGTATTTTCCTCCGTATTGGTGTCCTCACATATGGAATATGGCAAAGCAGATGGACCAAATTTAATGGTCTGGTGACTGTATACAAATTTATTGTTTATGATTTTCCTTTATGCCAATAATAGTCATCTAGAAAATATAATGGGGAAAAGATATCATTAAAAATAGCAACCAAAATTAAAAACGCATAGAAATTACCTTAAAAGAAGTGTTTACCAATATGGAAAAAGCTAATAAACTTCATTCAGAGTCACACAGATGACTTGAATAAGTATCTTTCAAATCGAAAAACAAAATATTGTGTAATGTCAATGCTTTCTAAAATGATGTTTATATTTAATTCAATCCTCCTCCCAAACACTTGGATTTTTGAGAAACATTCTAAAGCTCATTTGGAAAGATAAGGAGCTGAAACTCACCATTTCTGAAAGAAAACTTTAAGATGAAACTTGTACTGACAAAGATTTGAACATATTACAAAGCTATGAAATGTGAAATGGGTGGTATCAGTGTCAGGATAGGCACACAGATTAATGAAACAGTAGAAATACCAAAAGAAAACCCATGTATACATGTTTTTAGCATATAATGAAAATGACATTTCAAATATATGGAGAAAGAATGAATTAGTCAATAACTTAGATGATTGATTAATTGTTTTTTAAAAGATCATGTCTTTACTTATACCAGAAGTGCCAATGGTATGCAGAGAGTCGGTTGCAGATGAGCTGAGATGCCATCTCCTCAGAGACAGAGGTGGCTAATAAATTCTGTGAACAGCCTCATTAGTTTACCCCAAAGTGCCGTAAAATACTCGTTTTCTATGTGCACTTTCTTGATGCAAATATGGTAGCAAGCACTGTGTTAGTATATATCAAAATGCATTCAAAATGGATTTAAGAACTAAATGCAGATAAAGCTCTAAAAACACCACCAGAAAATATGAACAAACATCTTGGACTCAGAAAGCCCTTTAGAAGAATAAAACAAAATAGAAATTTTAAAGGAAAACAAATGAAATTTGATGAGCTATCATGAAGATTTCTGTACTTCAACAGTAGGAGATGAACAGAATTAAAGGGCAAGTGACCAATGGGGGGAAATGTTGCAGCCTGTGTTGAACCAGTGGAAAGTTTTTACCAATGGAGAAGGAAAAGATAGTCATCTATGTATCTGAAAAAGCAAATAGCATGAACACGCAATTCACACAATTTATTTTTTTAAACATCAAACTTATGAAAAAAATGTTAAATATCCGGGGGTGCCTGGGTGGCTCAGTGGTTGAGTGTCTGCCTTTGGCTCAGGTCATGATCCCAGGGTCCTGGGATTGAGTCCTGCACCAGGCTCCCTGCAGAGACCCTGCTTCTCCCTCTGCCTGTGTCTCTGCCATGCTCCCTCTGTGTCTCTCATGAATAAATAAATAAAATCTTTTTGAAAATGTTAAATATCATTAATATAGAAATGCAAACCAAAACAATAATGGGGTCCCTTTTCATGTATCAAATGGGTAGAGATAAAGGATTCATAATTCCTAGGGTTGGTTAGAAAATGGGACAGCAAGCACTTTCATACTGAGGAGTAAGTAAATTGAAATAAACTTTTAAAGGGCAATTTTTAAAAAGATTTTATTTATTTATTCATGAGAGACACAGAGAGAGAGACAGAGACATAGGCAGAGGGAGAAGCAGACTCCATGCAGGGAGCCCAACGTGGGACTGGATCCCGGGCCTCCAGGATCACTCCCTGGGCTGAAGGTGGCGCTAAACCACTGAGCCACCTGGGCTGCCCTTAAAGAGCAATTTGAAAATAGATTTCCTAAGCCTTTAAACGTCTTGGACATTTTAATAAATACACTTGGACCTATTAGTTGTAGGGGTCTATCCCAAGTCAATACTTAAAGATGGAGTCAAAATTATATATATTCAATCAGCAAAATTCATAAAAAGGTCAATTTAAAGAAGTCTAAAAGTTCCTTAGGTAGGGGATTATACAAATTATGCTATATATTTACTATAGAGTTCTATTTAGTCATTGAAAGTGTTAATAGAAAATGCTTACTGGTAAGAGAATATATTCACAATATAAATCCAAAAAATAAAATGTAGGATGTTGGAATATGACACTATTTTTGTAAAATAATTTTAAACAAATCAAAAAAATAGTAAATAGACAAAAGTGAAGGATTATATATCAGTACTGGGTTATAGATAACGAGTGCTTCTCTGTGATTTTTCTACTTCTTAGGTTATCTGCACAGAACATTTATTCCTCTTGTAACTATTTTTGAAAGATAGATGTTATTAAAATACAAAACATAAAAGTTTATTCCATTTTAGCTATGTTTATGTCAGCATGCTTTAAATGATGATTCAAACTTCAGCCACATATCAAAGCTACCATCGTCAGAAGGATCAGCCTTCTGATTTTTGATTTGTCATCGTCATACAAGATAGGCCCAGCTTAAAAGATGGGATGATGAGATTGGATGGAAATATGCAGCAGGGCTTGGGTGTTGGCCAAGACTCCCCTAGCTTTGCCATCCATCCCAGAGATGGCATCACCTAAATAAATACCTTGTACACAGTCAATAAATATTTGATGTTTATTTTGAAAATTCCTGCTCTTATTCACTTACATTGCAGAAGCTTTGCATCATTGATTCTGACAAAAATAGTAATCAAGAATTTAAAATTATCATTTTTATTTAAACTACCCAAAGGTTTGTGTTTATATAACGTAATATTTTGAGCTCATATATTAATTAAGAAATAGATTTAACTTTCAAGACTGTATATATTAACTTTCAAGGTTATGTATAAAAGAGGAATCTTTAACCTGTTTTAATGATACTCTTTGAGGTGGAGTGTTGGCTTTATGTTCATAACTTTGGGAAACTCACAAATTTAATAACCTACTGTGATTTATTTATCAGATGTAGAATATTGAAACTTAACATTTACGTGGACATATTTACATTGACAATGTATGTACTTATATGAAGTTTTAAAAAGCAGAGAGGCAAATAATCTGGTTTAAGGGATGGTGGGGGCCTCATATATATAATTTAAGAAAGAAAACAGATGAACATATAGGAAGAGGTAAAAGGAGAAAAAGGAGAGGGAAACAAGTCATAAGTGGCTCTTAACAATAGACAACAAACAGAAATGATGGAGGGAAGTGGGTGGGGGATGGGCTAGATGGGGGGTGTGCATTAAGGAGGGCACTTGTGCGATCACTGGGTGCTGTGTAAGTGATAAACCACTGAATTCTGCTCCAGAAACCGATATAGCACTGTATGTTAACTAACAAAATTTAAATAAAAATAAATAAATAAGTGAAAATAAGTTAAAAGAGATGGTGGGGGGAAAAAAAGAGATGGTGGGGGCAAGCTCTGTATATGTCTTAAATATTTAGTTATATTTAAATATTTCTTATAACTCAAGGTATTAAATTGAATAAAATTGATCAAAGATGATATGTAATCTGTGGTGTCTTTTCATCAGTTCTAGGAAACTTCTGATGACTTGCAGTGCCTTTGACTTCAGATGCCCATCTGCTCTCCCAGTGTTTGTGGCTAAACTTGAACCTAGAATGAGCATGTAAAAGGCCCTCCTGACAAAAGTTCAAGAGGCACCTTGACAGATAATGTGTAGTGTTTCACAGCGTGAGTCACTAGGGTTTCGAAGCAACATCAATTTGCCCATAATATGTTTCTATGGTTTCCACATTTATCACTCTCTACCTTGGTAATGAGCACCAATAAAATATGGCCTGAGTGGATTATAGCAAGAGAAAAATCTGAAAAACACTCTTTTTATAGTTTCTTCTCTTGTAAAACACTTGGCTGACTCCTTTTTCTAAGGCCACTCTGTATTTTACTGTACAGAGCAGTATGAGGTCATGGCTTTCAGTATTGCAGAAGGCTTCTATGCTGCAATCATTGAAGTATTGTGTACCTTGCCTGTGTCATTAGAAAAGACATCTGCCTAGGAACTAGAGAAAAAAATGCTGGAGAGTAGCATAAACAGGAAAATGCCCAGTATTGTCAGTATGAATAAAATGCATGAAATGCCCCAAACCTGCATCTTTTATGGATCAGTAACAGATGGAGTTGTCAGGTCATGATTAAAAAAAAAAAAAAAAAAAAAAAGGAATATAAGTGATCCTCCAGAGCTGTTTGAAGAAGACACTCTCTGCATTCAACTTTCAGCTCTTTAGTGTTGGGTTAGGCGATAGAACAAAAGGTGAGCAGTTTTTCATGATGTGATGGTTGATAAATCACTCAGTCACACAAAAGGCCTTCTGTAGAGTATTCGACATCTAGTTATATTTTCTGTACCACATGTGTGATCTTTTCAATGACAGGAATTCCTAATCTGTATTTCCTTTTAATAAGAAGTGCACCATGTGTGAGAAGAAGAGGCTTGTTCCCTGTTATACTAAACCTCACATGCCCCTCTTCCCCATGGCCCTCTCTCCCTCTGCTCTCCAGCACCTGGCTTGATTAGCAGCTGCCTCTCAGTGTCCCTTGTTGGGTGAAAGGGTTTACCAATGGGCTATTTGGTGCCTGTCCTGGTGGGAAAAAGTGGCACAAAGGACCCTGTACCTCCAGCCTTTGGCAGAGCAGTACAGGCAAGCCGAGCCGAGATTCCCTGCTCCTTCATACAGCAGTGACACCTGACAAAGGTATCTTTGCTGCTTGGCTCCTGATGGCTTTTAATGCCTGAGTCATGCACAAAAAATCCCTAGCAAAAAGTCATAGGGTCCTGTTTTTTTGGAGCATTGGGGAAACTCTTCTAGTGGTTGACAACTCTTGGAAACCAAATTCATTTCCATTTTTTCCTCCAGAGAAAATGAGAGAAGGAAAGAGAGAGAGAGAGAGAGAGATAACTAAGGTTCAAGGCTAACTGAATAGAGGTTATACAGTGATCATAATAAGTCCTATCCATTTTCATGTTCAGGTATCTTGAAGACCAAAGATTGAGTCCCGGAGTAGGGAAACCACCTTGTTTTTAAATTCCTCAAATGTTTATGTCCAGATAGTCATGGCTAAGATGTTATTCTGTCACTTGGTAGTTGTGCTGCTGCCCTGAGCAATTGACTTGACATCTATCACAATTTCCTTGTCTGTAAAACTGAGATAATGATGCCTATTGAGAAGCTTAAATGAAATAATGCTTCTGATACTGTGGCATATGATAAAAATTCAATACATGTCATTTATCAATATTATGATTTCAGGGGAAGAACACAATATTTTACTAATTACTACACATTTCCTGGCTGTTCTATGCATAGACTGCTTTTGTTCAGAAAAAAAAAAATAACCTTCAAAAAGTGCTTTTATTTCTCCAGGGTCTATTAAAGTGTCCAGTCCTATTATAAAGACTTTTACTTTCAGCCCAACAGACATGCTCAGAAATGGAATGGACTCTGGGGCACTTGGGGCTCTGGGTTTAATGACATCAGATACATTACACTACAACTTTAGGCAAGTCTAGAAATACTCTCTGCCCTGCCTGAACCACATGGCAAACCAAAATCAAGCAAGCTACACAGCTAAGAAATGATTTGGGGGCTCTTGGGTCTGTTTTCATTAAATCTTTGTCAATTACATACTGAGTATTTATTGAGTTCTATAAGTAAAGTGTTGTAGGTTAGCTGCTTTGGGACTGTGTAAACTTGTAGAAGTCACAGTCTGGTGATCCACAGGAGCATATGCATAGTACAAAAATTTACTTACAATGAATAACCACAGTAAAAGGAGGTGTGGAAACTCCTATCAGAGTGATGTAAACAGGGCAGCCTGGGTGGGTGGCTCAGCAGTTTAGCGCCGCCTTCAGCCCAGGTCGTGATCCTGGAGACCCGGAATGGAGTCCCACATCTGGCTCCCTGCATGGAGCCTGCTTCTCCCTCTGCCTGTGTCTCTGCCTCTCTCTCTCTCTCTCTCTCTCTCTCTGTCTCATGAATAAATAAAATATTTTTAAAAAGAGTTATGTAAACATGGGAGCTCACAACATTCACTTCTTTTTTCCACAAAAATAATTTGGATTTTGCTGGATATTTATTCATTGAAGAAAAAGGCATTCAAGGAGAAGCAAGTGGCATAAGCAAAGGTAAGATTCCAAAAGTGATTACTATGATAATAAAAAATGACTGATTTACATTTTATACTATATGCTAAGATATCAATATAGATATATACACATACACATATGATGAAATGGGTGCTAAGGTAGAGAGTGTGTCGTAAGGTAGGTAAGGGATTCTGCAAAGATAAGTTGGGATAAGAACAGGATTTCTACAGAAAATCTATATGTAGAAATTTATTTATTATGAGAATTAGCTCACATGATTATGCAGGTTGAGAAGATCCATGATCTGCCATCCGCAAGCTGAAGACCCAGGAAAGCCAATGGTGTAATCTAATCCAAGCATAAGTTCGAAGGCCTGAGAACCAAGGAAGCCAATGATACAAACCCCAGTCCAAAGGCTGGAAAAGATGATATGAGATGCCCCTACTCAAGCAGTGAGGCAGAGAGAAACAAAAAAAGGTGGCAAATTCTTCCTTCCTCTACCTTATGTTCTATTCAGGCCCTCAGTAGTTTGGAGGTACCCACCCAAGCTGGGGAGGGCATTCAATTTACCAAGTCTACCAACTCAAATGCTCATTTCATCCAGAAACACCCTTGCAGACACACTCAAAGCTAATGTTAAATCTGGGAACCTTGTGGCCAGTCAAGTTGACACATAAAATTTACCATCACACCTCTTATGATAGAGAATGAATACCTATATTCTTTGCCTTTTAGAGGAAAAATTAAAAGTGGCAACAGATGAGAAAAGAGTGAGTGAATAAGGGAACAAAGGAGGGTGAGCTGAGAATAACTGTGTGTGTCCACAGGGGAAGTTGTTGTATAAACAAATCCTGGGACATTTGCCAGAGAAGGTACACAAATGTGCAATTATAAAGTGTCCTGCTTCCCCTTGGAAACACTGTCTTCAGTTTTACTGTGTTCAATTTTACCATGTCCCTCTCCAGATGAGGAAGTAGAAAAAGGTTAAGCTGTCTTGAATATGCCTGAATTTTTACCTCAGAGTGACTGAGAAATCACCAAATCTTGTTAGATTTAAATGGAATTTGTTGAATCAAGTTTCTTACATAAGGCAAATTAAGGATTCAAAGTCATACATTAAAAACCGGTTTTAGGGGCAGCCTGGGTGGCTCAAGCGGTTTAGCGCCGCCTTCGGCCCAGAGCCTGATCCTGGAGACCCGGGATCGAGTCCCACATCAGGCACCTTGCATGGTGCCTGCTTCTCCCTCTGCCTGTGTCTCTGCTTCTCTCTCTCCAATCTCCTCTCTGTGTATTCTCAGAAATAAATAAATAAATAAATAAATAAATAAATAAATAAATACCGGTTTTAGAAAATAAAGCTATACCTCAGTAACACCTTAGAATATTATGGTAAAAGTTTATATTTATAAGATTTCAGGTGAAAAAAAATCCTGCAACTTAAAAAATATTTCTGTTCTATTAAAAAAGATTGACAATGCCTAGTCTGTTCCTACAGAGAAACTTACTGATTTGCCCAAGGCCTCAAAAAATAACTGGAGCTGGAGCAAAGACATGACGTGGGAATATTTCTACCTTCATTTGTATAATTTGTGCAAAGCAAAGAAATGCCAGATGTTACTAGGTGTTGAATGGGGATAGAATCCCTGTATTAGCACATCACCTTCTCTGTGTTGAGGTACCTTTGGGCAGATATTCTTGGTACTGCCGAGGATGACCTGAAGCCACTCTTGATGATGCCTGTATAGGTTGGAGAGACATTTCATGTCCTGGGGGAAGACTATACAAGGACCTTCAACCACTTGAGAAAGGCTACCCTCTCCCTAAAACCTAAAAAGAAGGTGCATCAGTTTGCATAAGAATTCCTGGGGCTTTAGAGAAGCAAAGGGCTGAAGACTGAACTTTGACATTTGAAATTACAATAACTTGTATCCTGGACAACGTAAAGACCTATAGGCAAGAATCAACACCAAGTTCCGCAAGAAGAAACCCATGAAAAGAGATGGGATAAACTGCACTGGTAACAAAAAGCTCTTGAGTGTCAGGCAAAAAGAACCAATTCAGACTATGCAGATCTGGTCTCCAGCAGTAGAGCCTGGTGTCCACATTGCTAGTGCATTGCCCAGACTTTGTATTTTTCCCCTCTTTCTGACCGACCACATGTCCTTCTTGTACAGAGTGGACACTCTGGACTGAGTAAGCCTGTAGTGTTCTTGGTTAAGTTGATAACAGAGAACCTGATTAAAGTGATGCTGGATATTTTTCTAATAAAAAATTGTGAATATTTAAAAATTAATTAATTAAGAGGGAGTAGAACATTTAAAAGGGATGTGATCTTAAACTGCAAGCTGAAAAAAGTGACTCATCTTGGCTACACATGAATATCATCAACTCAAGTAATCTGTAGATACTTCTCGTTCTAAGATGCTGCAATCCAATATTTTAAAGAGCTCATGGCCTTTAAATGTGTTGGTGGATGCTATGCCGAAATAGGCATGGGAAGAATATGTTGGAAAAAAGTGAAAGAAGAAACTTTGTGAATCTTCAGAGAGCAGCCTCTATTATAATTATTTAATGAGCACCTAATTTTTTTTAATGAGCACCTAATTTTGAATGGAAATATAATATACTTAAAATAATATTTAACCTTAGTAGGTTTGGTCAATTATTCTTATCCACTTGCTTCATTTTACTGACAAGAGAATGCCATTTAATGCACAGGTAAGTAAGTGAAACAATTTCTTGCACACTTATTCTCCTTAACTTTTTAGGAGCACTTATTTTTTGACCCCATGTGGTGCATTAACTGCACATATTCAAAGTTTGCTACAAAGCAAATAGTACCTCGTAATGATCAGAAGTAAGAAGATTACTTGTGATCTTGAACTAGCCTGCCATGTAATTGGCATTACATCTGTAGCTATTCAGTTACTTCCATTATTAACTTTGCTGCTGACTTTCTTTGGAACTTAAACCAAATCATCTGTTGTGAATCAATTACCTTCCTCAAGAAAATAATAAATAATGTTATTCTTAAAAACCTACAAAAAACAAAACAAAACCTCGAACTCCTTTCCCATAGGTTATGGTGCCTTTTAGAGGCAGCCATCCTCAAGCAGAAATGATAGAAAGAACCTGTTTGTAACCTGAGTAGTTCTGCAGGGAAAATGGGTCTCCTTGTGGCCCAGGAGGTAGGCGGCATCTTTATGAAGGTGCTCCCTGGACTTCACAGAAGACGCTTCTTTTGGGGGGCCCAGTTTGAGTGTTCACAGAAAATTGTATGTAATACACTTCTACAAATACCGTCTTGGCTAATGGGAAGAGAAATGCATACTAGATAAAGTCACGGAGAAATGTAATAAAAGCTGGATTATTTGGCAAATATGTTATGTCTAAGCATTCCCTTGCTTTTTAGACTCTATAGCTTAGGCCTCATAAAGATAATTTAGGGGACGCCTGGGTAGCTCAGCGGTTGAGTGTCTGTCTTCAGCTCAGGCGTGATCCCGGAGTCCCAGGATCACAGTCCCACATGGGGCTTCCTGCATGGAGCCTGCTTCTCCCTCTGCCTGTGTCTCTGCCTCTCTCTCTCTCTGTGTGTCTCTCATGAATAAATAAATAAAATATTTTTAAAAAATAAAGATAATTTAGGATTTTGGCTTCTTCCTTGGCTAGTTTATAGGCTCGGATAACATATCTACTCTGACCTCACCTATTAACATGTTAATTAGCTTTTCCAATCCAGAAGTCCATAGCTATGAGCACAATAGCCATTGTGATTTTGAGATAGACGGGCAAGTTGGTGTTCTCCACTCCTCTACTAAGCCTCTGCTCAATACTTTTCAGAGATGCCATGTAAGTCAGATAACTGAAGAGGTCCCTAATAGCTTTGCTCTGTTCTTCCTTACATAACTATTTTTTGAGTGACTATATTTGCCCATAATTTGGAACCACTCAATGGGTTAAATGAGTGTGTAGAAGTGAATGAAACCCCATTCAAAACTCCATTCATGGAAGTAGTCTTGAAATAATGGAATTTATAATGCATGTGCCTGGATAAAAATACTGTAAATCGACTAAGGATTTGAGCTTCTCATTGAATAGCTAGCTCCATTTCACTTCCACTGCCCTTTTGGTGCCAAAGGCTGTCAGCAACCTTTCTGGCACATGTCAGCAATGCCACGTATCATAAGGGCTTTAATGGTCCTTCTTCTAGAGGTGTTGCAAGTTCATGTTTCTGATGTCCAAGCCAGATGACTCCTGAAACTCCAGCCATAGTTCTTCTGTGCTTTCCATGACCTGTCCTATATAATTTAGTTTAACACACAAATTCATATTTGAAGATTTGGGGACATATGCTACCTACCACTCCTCAGAGGGTCTGATGATTGGTACAATCGAAGCAGGCACCAACCCTGCTGTGTGATAGAGCACAGGATTTGGAGTGAGAAGCAAGTCCCAGCTTTTCCTTTTGTAACTGTGTGACTTCTCCCACATGCTGTTTCTTCTGCCAACCGTGAGCCTCTGAAGATCAGCTTCATCCCCCTGATCAACATTAGTTAACTTTATTGCTGAATAATGTAACAAGGAAATATATTACTAGGTCTCATAATGTTTGCTATGTGCATTTATACTACATCACTTCAAGTGGACAATAGAAAATCATCCACTCTTCCCAGGAGCTGAATTTCTATAGCTGTCAGAGGGGCTCCCATGCCTGTTTGCTGGAAAGAGCTCAGGGACATGGGAGTTCAGTCTGTGGAGCACAGTCAGGGTCTTAGTTTCCTTTCAACAAATACCCACATTCTAAGGGGGGAAAGGCCAAGGATTTTGGAAAGGTGTAGAGCCAAGCATAAAGTAACTGCTCCAGTCCTTGGATCTGTGCCAGCCTCTCCACTCCCAAGTAAATGTGGGATAATGTACTCTTCAAAGACAAAGCAGATCATGGAAATTATTTTATGAAAAGTACCTGGGAGTTTTGCCAAGCTCATTTTTGGTTCATTATACCATCTATTATTAATACATTATCACATAATGATCACTTGGTCTGATTTTTTTTTACCCCATGTACACAGTAGTGGTTTTTCCCCTTTCTGTGTACAGACAATGTAACTGAGTCATAGTCAATGCTGAATTTTAAAATTTGATCATCTGAATATTGGCAGAAAGAATCATCCTGATGAATGCAGGTCTTCTGAGAAATTCTTAACTTACTTTGTCACAAGGCTCACTTTTCAGAAGGTAGAGGAAAGAAAAATAAAATTACCATCATGGACTGAAGTCTGAGCAACTGGGAATAAAATCTGAGGGGAAGGGAAATGAGAAAGAACATTGGAAGAAAGTAACAATATCATCTTAGTTTTCCTAATAAACTTGGAAGGAAATACAGGGAAAACACAAAACACAGGTTTTTAAGGGATCAGAGAGAAAAATAAGAACAATTCCATGACTGGAGGTTTTGAAAAGTAAAGATAGCTAAATAGGAGTGAGATTCTCAAAACACTGTAATGATGGAAGACCTTGATAATGAGGCATTGAACTATGTACAATATGAAAAGGCTTACTGTTCACTTTCAAAAGTATTTAGATGAGAAAAAGGAAGCACCAGTGTATGAACATGAAGAAGAATCAATTTTTACGGGCCCATATGGGGCAGTGTTTAGAAAAGGGAGTAGAGTACAGCCCTATTTTATTCATCTTCATAACTCAGCATCTCTTGTGATGTGAGAGTCACCAAGTTTCTTTCATTAATTCCATGTGGAGAAATTCTATCCCAAGTTCTTATAAGTTGCTGATGAGATCCCAACATCTTTGTTGACAACATGTGATGACACATGGAGAATGAGAAAGGTATCAGAAAATGCAAAAATACTGTGGCAGAGACATCTGGTTGCCTACCCCATTAACTAGTCACCTTTTCTTCCTTAGTAACAGAACTGCAGTGAACTAAACAAAACTAAATTTATCTCATTCAAGGGCAATGTTTTCAATGAAAAGTATGCATTTCTCAGCCTCTCTTCCAGTTTGCAATGGCCATGTGATAATATGGTCAATGAAATACAAGAATTGGTGCTAATATGATTTCCAAGTTGACCAAGATCATTGAGCTGGGAAGAGTGGCTCTTTTGTCTCTGCTATCCTGACAACTGTCATCCTGTAATGAAATCATTTTGGACTACGCCAGAGTCTGAGAGAGAGAGGTTATGTGCTGAGAATAGTGAAGATGGCACTAAATCTGGATTCTTCATGGCTCCATGGAATGTCTGCCTCTGAACTGTCTACTCCTGGACTACTCTTATTTCAGAAACAAACAAACAAAAAATATGTCTATTTGAATGAGGTTATGTTATTAATGGAGTATCTGTTATGCAGCTGAACCTAATCCTAATGGATAAAATTTCCAGAAACTACTGATGGATTTCAAGGACTAGAGACAAGTATGTGTACATCCCAGAAAAAAAACCTTAGAAAGAATTCTAAGTCACCTTGAAAGTACTTAGGGAAGGAAATGGTGCTTTAGGAAAGATAAGACACATTCAAAAAGAGGAATTATTGCCTAGTTACCTTCATTTATTTGGAAACTTTATCAGATTAGCAGCTTTCATTTAATAGCCAGTGCTTGGGAAAGATTTACTCCTTGCCAGGTGTTGTTTTAGGTACTCTACATGTATTATCTTTTATAATCATCACAAGAGTTGCTATTAAAATCCTCACATTGCAAATGGTGAAACTGAGGCACTGGGGTTTAAATAGCTGATTCAAAGGAACACAGTTATGAAGCAATGAGACAAGATAAGCCCAAGTAGCCTAAGGTCAGAGGTCACTCTGACGAGTACACTACACTGTTCTTTAGAGGAAAGATGTAGATGAGTGTATTTTAATTTTGAGTGCCATTGGATATAATCTTATGATAGTTGAATGGAAAACTGTGAGATGCGCATTAAGATAAATTCAAAATGCTCAACCGATGTCAGCCTGCAAGTCTCCTGATACTTGTCAAGGTATCTTACTCAATCCACTCCTGTTTATAATTTTATTAATGACTGCAGACACAAAGGATATATTTCTCAAATGTGCGAGAACCAAAATAAGTTTAGCCTGGAAAAGAGAAGACCCATGGAAACGTGAGAGGTCTCATCAAATAATTATTCCATAATTTTAGAGCTTTAGCAGCCTCCAACATTATCAATTTAACAGCCTTCCCAGAGGCAAGAAGGCAAAGTGGTACAAGACCTACAGAGGCAATATTGCAAGAGTTGACAGTATTTCGAGAAATTATACATATGCTTACCTTTAATCCAGAAATTCCATTTCTAGGATATTAGTACAAAGATACACCAACGAAAATGAAAAAAGCAACAAAAGAGCACAAATTCACAAAGCAGTCAATTGTACACTAATCACATATAGCCTAGTTTCCTTAACAAAATTGTAAGGAAAAAAAAATGAAGTGAAAAGGACAAGGGTCACCTGTAGCTTAAAAAGAGACTTAGTTAATTGTAATGATGGGCTCTTATTTGTATCTTGATCAAAGCAGAAATGGACAGAGAGAAAGATCAGGGGACAGAGTTGGGGGTTGTACATGTCGGAGAAATGTGAACACCACCTGTATAGTTAAGATATTTAGGAATTAGTTCTTTATTTAGGGAGAGGATGGTAATGGTATTGGGGTGTTACAAAGTCAGAGTCCTTATATCTTAGAGAAACTGTGAATCATTATGGATGATTTGGGATGGCATCTGGGATTTGCTTCAAGACAAACCCAAGAAGGAAGGATGCTGGGTGAGGATAAAGGGTGAAGATAAAGGCAAGTGGATATATTTATACTTGGTGCTAACTAACAGGAGCTTCCATTATCCTATTATATCAACTTCTCTATATGTTTGAAATTTTGCATTATAAAAGTAATAGGTGCGCTTGTGTGGCTCCATCAGTTAAGCCTCTGCCTTTGGCTCAGGTCATGATCCCAGGGTCCTGGGATTGAGCCACGCATCTGGCTCCCTGCTACATGGGGAGCCTGCTTCTCCCTCCTCTTCCGCCACCTGCTGCCCTCAACCCCCACTTGTGCACTCTCTCTCTGTCAAATAGATAAATAAAATTGTTTTAAAAATTATTTAAAGTAATAGTTAAACCATATCTCTGTTTAAAATACTTCAATGTGCTAACAAACTTTCTCCATTTGAAGTGTGCAGACACAGATCTTTTAAAAAGAAACTCACCAAGAAGGAAAAACAACAACATCCTTAGGGAAATACTCAGGTCATTCATTTGATTTTTAGCAGAGCTAAGAAAGCAAATTTGGGATTCTCAAAATTTTCTCCAACACTCTTTCTCTTCTGTGGCTGACTTTCAGAGGGCATTGATGTCAAAGGCAATGCACAGTTTTCTGGGTCGCTGGAGGGGAACCAATCAACCAAAGTTATACAAAGATACATCTTGTCTTAAAATAACACAAATGTTTCCTACAATTGAGGCTGCTGGGCGGCACAATAGGCTTCTCTATAGGTTCTGGACAGCTCTCGCCTGGGTGAGAAGCAGGTAGATTTGAAGGCCCCTGATAAGGACACTGTAAAGAGAATTCCCGTAACAGCTCTGAGGCAGCACTAGGTGACCTTGAAGCTTCCTTTCTAGTTGATAAAGTCATAATTCTATAATGAGATGATCCTTCTTGTTTGGACACATAACTCATAACTCTTGCTGGAGGGCCAGCATGCACCAAGGGCAGCATTAGCACCTGACTTGAAAGAAAAACACTTGCTTTTCAGAAACAAACTGATACAGCCCTTCAACACGCTAAAATCTTGAAGAGTCAAATTTTAATGCTAGATAATATAGTTGTGGTAGTTTGGCTTTAATAAATATATTGAATTCTTAGAAAGTACAAGGTGCTTGGAAATAGACCATAGAGAGTAAAGGAGGTCAGGCCCTGGTCCAAGTCTCGAGATGGGTCTGGGACCTCCAGCCTATGCTCCGCCTCTGCTGGGAGCTGCCCATGATCCACCACCCTTGAGCAGTTTTTTTTCTGCATGGAAATTTTCTCCTAGATAAAGTTCTGATATCCACTTTGTAGAGCCTGGAAGGCCGAATGTGAGCTAAAAGCAACATGTCACCACTCCCAGCCATTTCTCTTAAAGCCTTATTTCCAATCAGAATGAAAAGAGTTATTCCTCTTAAAAAAGAGAATTCCTAATGTCAACAAATAAATGAGGGGAGAATTGAAGTGGGCCTTCTGAAATGACCCAGTATAACCAAGTCAGCTATTCTGGGGATTCCAGGGAGAAGCTAACTGCATGGTCCACATCAGAATGGGTCAGGGCCAAGGGTGTAGTGGACACCATCCAGGACCTCAGAGTTAGCCTTGCAAGGACAGATCAGGAAGGATCTGATGCTAGCCTTCCAGAGATCCATAAGGGAGTCCCTTCTTCCCCCGTTATGCTATTAGCTTCTCTCTCTCCATCCCTACTCTCCCTCTATCTACATAGATTCCTTCCCTCCTTCACCCTCTCCCTCCTTCCCTCCCTTCCTCTCTTCCTCTCTCTCTCTAGCTCTCTCTTTCTGGTTGTCAGTGACATGAATCTTGGCTCCATTCTACATGGAATATTTCTGATCTAATTCTAATAGCCCCTACATTTCAAGGGATGGATATAAACACCAGATGGATATTACAAGAAAATTGGAATGCTCTGCAGTGAGTGAGATATAGAAAGACCTTTTCCCAACCAAGCAGTAGACAAAATTGTAACAATAAGTTGTGTTCGAAATAAAATCATTCATAGATCAGAGGTCACACTGCCTTTTGTAAAGCATGAAATTGTTCCTTCTGTTGGGTAGAATGAGGATTTTAAAAAAAGAATACAAATAGTCCACTATCTATTGGGTTATGATTGCCTTAATCCACAAATATGTACCTGTATCCTTATCTATGAATATAGCAAGAAGATTCTTTAAAGGCCTACATATTTAATATGTTTCCATGCTTGATGCAGAGCAAATCTGATTTGTCCCTGCAGATAAATTATCTTCAGCTCTAGAGTTCTATAGGGTTGACTTCAAACAGTCAACCTGCTAGATTTCCAACATGATAGATGCAAGTGTTCCACATCCACTACTCAATTATATATCCTCTTTTACATTTCAGGCCATATGTTGATGTGCCCTTGACATTGTCTTTCAGTTCACTCTACCATCTTCCTTAATCATTTCAGCAACTAACTGTTTTGCTTCTTATGACACCTCTGCCAACATCCCTGATGCCCAGTTAAGATTATGACCATTCTAAAACCTTACCATTTAGCACATAACACAGTGTATCGAAATTTTTGCAAACACAATTTTATCTATCTGGACACTATAACTATAGCAAACTTTGCATTTTCCTTACAGAGACAATAATTGTGTGCTGCAAGTAACCTGTACTTACCCAAGATGTACTATGACCCCATGTGTGGTGGGACAGCTTTCATCTCAGACTCATCCTTTCCACAATCCCCATCACCTTATTCCTCCCCACAGGCCAGGTCACCTAGCATCTATCAGGGCTACCATAGCAGAAGAGGGATTTGAAAATGCCATCGGGTTGAGAAAGAGTTGTACTTTTATTTTAGGAAAATTTCTGAGGAAACTGGCAGGAAGTTAATCCCAGTGCAAAATGTCTGCTCACCCCTGACTCTTGTCCCACAGGCCAGGTCACCGTGAGGGACCTGCCCTCCTTGCCAGTCTCCAAGCTTTCAAAGGCCTTTGTCCACTGGTGGATCAAACACGTGCTAACTCACCCCAGAGGCAGAGGCAAGTGGTGGCAGCAGGAATTGTTATTTATTTTTAGTTATTTGTTCATTGGGTGGTGATCAGTCTATAAATAGGCTGCAGGAAAGGTCATGCTTGGTGAGGAACAGGAGCTTCTCTGTCCAACCTTGGGGCT
This sequence comes from Vulpes lagopus, assembly GCF_018345385.1. NCBI lineage: Eukaryota > Metazoa > Chordata > Mammalia > Carnivora > Canidae > Vulpes > Vulpes lagopus. The sequence goes on along the minus strand of NC_054825.1, from coordinate 95,049,847 downwards.
TGCTGAGGCCCTAGGAACGAACACAGATGGAACTGGAAGGCAGGCTAGAATAGGTAAGAGAAGTTACTTTCAAATTATCACCATCCTCTAAATTTTGAATATATTATTTGACACTATTAAAGTCTCTGAAAGGTTCCAGATAGGCATTTAGTCAGCTTGGGTTTGGGACATTTTATGGGACACTTTTATGTCCCAAAGTAAGTTACAGGTGTTAGGATTACAATTATAAATAGTTCAACCTCAAGGTGTAGGTGAAATACAGCTTTGGATGACCAAGGACTGAAAAGAAAAAGGAGGTATCATCTCTAGAAGAAGGCGCCAAAACACGGCTCTGAGCCAGTTTGTTGGAAGCTAATTTACTAAAATGAACTTCACAAATGACCGACAGTCTGACTCCTTTATAAATTTTAGTTTAGTTCTTGCCCCTACCTCTGCCTCTCTAACAAAACAGCTTGGGCAAACCTCTAAGGGATGGGGGTGGGGGGGTGGAGGAGGGCGGGGCGGGCAGGAGAAAGCACCATGCCCGCATGGATAAAACAAACTTTGTAAAGGTCCCCAAAGTTTTGCAAATTGAGCATTTGGCAAATTGCCTTTCAGTAAATTGGTGTCTCAGTACATTGACTTGCCTTCCCCAAAGCAGAGCTGTCTCCTACTTATCTCTCTCTTTCCTAGCAGAGGCTCCTATCTCTTTCACACTCAGTTAAAATAAGAAGCGATGACATCTGTGAAGACATTCATACCCAACTATGCACAAGTGTATGCCGAAAGGTGACAGATATGCACACCTGTATGCATAAACTGGTTATGGAGGGTGAGTCCCAAGGTGAAGAAAGACTTCTGGTGGGATCCCTGGGTGGCTCAGCGGCAGAGCGCCTGCCTTTGACCCAGGGCATGATCCTGGAGTCCCGGGATTGAGTCCCACATCAGGCTCCCTGCATGGAGCCTGCTTCACCTCTGCCTGTGTCTGTGCCTCTCTCTCTGTCTTTCTATATCTCATGAATAAATAAATAAAATCTTAAAAACAAAAAAAAGAAAGACTTCTGGAAGGCCATCTCTTTCCCCTATGCAACAATCTTACCTTCTGTTAAGCCACCTTGGGAGCAAAAGTCACCAGAATTCTTGTGTGTGGTCTTTCTGGCCATGGTGGTTCTTTTAGTTATTAAAGTTGAGTAACCAAATTTAAGCATTATTCCAACCTGGATCCCCATGCATGGCCCCTCTCTGATTTTTTCTGCTGTGAATCCTTCCCACTAAAGTTCTTGAGTCTCTATAAAAGCATCAGTCTACGCAAGGAGCATTGTTTCATCAAGTCTCAGATGCCTTAAATGTCAGTGCCTCCCACAGCATGGCCTTGTTTCTTTGGCTGCTACACACTCTTATTTTTTATTGCCTACATCAGAATCTAGGCCCATTAGAAAGATCCTTAAAGAAAATCTGAGAAATTCAAGCGAAAACCGCAGAGGAATAGAAATTAGAACAACAACAAAATACTATTTGTAACTTATAAAACTGGCAAAGCATACAGAAAAGGAATTATATCAGTGTTGGCTCAAAATTGGTGAAAAGACAAATTGGCACCATGTTTCTGAAAGGGCATTTGCAGACACACACAGTCTTAAAATATCTGTTGATCTTTAATTTCTCTGTTAGAAATTTTCCTAAGGAAATACAAATGTATATAAAGACTATTATCCCAGTGATGTTTACCATTGTAAAAAAAAAAAAAATGGAAATAGCTTTAATGTCCAACCTGATGGTATTAACTGAATATACTATGCTACATTTATATGCGCATGATAAGGCATCCGCTGCCGGTGTTAAAAATGACCACAATATATTAAAGAAGGAAAACAGATTATAAACCAGTATGTATTCTATTATAATAATTTGTAGCACAGCATTTAAAATGTTGGAAGGCCTTCAGTTCATACACTAAATTAAATAACAATTACCTCTAGGTTAAGTGATTATAGGTGAATTTTTATCTTCTTTTATCTTTCCAGATCTGTATTTTCTCAATTTCCTACAGTTAACATGTCTTCAATGAACAAGCTGGGTTTTGACCTCTTTCTTATTTTCCTTTAAAAAATAATTTCATGGGATCCCTGGGTGGCGCAGCCGTTTGGCGCCTGCCTTTGGCCCAGGGCGCGATCCTGGAGACCCGGGATCGAATCCCACGTCGGGCTCCCGGTGCATGGAGCCTACTTCTCCCTCTGCCTGTGTCTCTGCCTCTCTCTCTCTCTCTCTCTCTGTCTGACTATCATAAATAAATAAATAAATAGAGAATTAGGAAATCTCTTGATCTTTAAAAATAATAATAATAATAATTTCATGATTTTCCGTACAATAATTAAGAAAGGAAAGGGATAAAACACACAGGCCTACGACCCTACCAACTCCATAGTACTTTTTGCCTCCCTTTTAACCACTATCTTCCTTAGAATACGGTATCAGAAAGGGTCACTGATGCATTTAAGGGAAATTGAAAATAAAGCAAAGCAAAGCAAAACACACACACACACACCTTAGACGGTAAAATAGCAGCAGGATGCAACAGATTTCAAAAGAAGCAAATAGAACAATACTCAGTTCCCTGCTTGTTCTCTGAACTCAAGCTTTCTGTGTGATTAATCCAGTAAATCAGGGCACGGATTGGTTTGGTCCCTGCCTCCCTCCCTCTGTCCCTTTGGAAACCGAGCTGTGCCCGCGCAGCAGCAGGGCCGGACGCGAGCCTCCGGGAGGGCCCCTCGCCGCGGGACCAGGGAGAGCGAACGCAGGGCAGCCGCCGGGCGTGGCAAGCACCTGGTTTAGCAAAGGCAGAGGAGATGCTCACCAAGAGTGCCTGCCACGACCATTATGATTTAGTCTGAAAAACTAAGATCGGGACAGCCCCTTTTGGAGCCCGCGGCGGAGCACCGAGCTGGCGTCCCCGGCCACCGGCTCGCAGGCAGCGGAGCGCTGCACGCAGCGGCAAGTCAGCCAGAACCGCGGGCCCCGCCCAGGGTTTCGCGGGAAGGATGGAGAGTCCCGAGAGCCCGTCCCCCGCGGGGGAAACGGGTCACCTGGGCCCCGGAGGTGCCTCTCCGCGCCACCGGGGCTGCGTCGGCACCGGCCCGCGCCCCCCGCGTTGCATAATCCTCCCGGGCCGCCCGGCGCTGGTCGTCGGCTCCCCCTGCTGGAGAAACGGGGAGACGCCGCCCTCGCCGCCCTCGCCGCCCTCCGCCGCTCGCCCCAAGCCTCCTCCCCGCGCGGGGGCCTCTTCCCCGCGAGCCGCCACCAGAAGCGAGTTTTCCGCAGGCGAAGAGGAGCAGCGAACCTCAACCCCGCAGCAGGAAGCATCCCCTGGAGCGCCAGTCGGTGGACGCGTTCCCTGGGAGGAAGGGCTCACCCTCGCCAGTCCCCCCAGTTGCTCCAATTCTTGCCTTAAGCTGGGGCGCTGAGCAGTGGCGCAGCCAGGCCTCTGACCCAGCGGAGAAGGGACCAGGCGTTAGTGTGGGGCGGGATGGGGACCCCCCCCCCCCCCCCCCCGGGCTGCGGGTTTGCAGCGCTCTCGTGCCTCTGCACCGCGCATCACAGAAGCAGAAGGACCCTCAGACTGCAGGGATGTCCTATGCTCTCCCCTGGCTTTCTCCAGGCTGGACAACCTGCCCGTTGCTCCTGTAGAATTGCAGTGGTCTCCCTTGAGGTGAGATTCAACCAGCAATAAGATATCTGAGGTGCTCAGTCTTGCCTTTAACTTGTCTTAGAGGTGGATGGACTGTGGCAGCGCAGAGTTTCCCACGTCACGGTGCACTGGCACTACACAAAGGCAATATCATTAACGTCCAACTGGGAAAAAGTGAATGATACCATCACCTTCCCGTTGCTCAGAGAGACGTGACACATCTCTCACCTGAGCTGTGGCTCAAGTGTGTCCGGGCTGAGTATAGATTGAGGAGCTGACAGTGGTGTGTAGGACAGAAATGAGGAGGGGAGGGGCAGTGTACTCTCAGAATCTTTTAGGGAATCCTTGGCATTTAATTTTGGCCCAAGTTATTTATGATCTTGTCTTCCCATGGTTCTCAATCCTGGCTGCACTTTAGAATCACCTAGGGAGCTTTTAAAAATTGCTGATGTTCAGGCTGTGCCCCAGAATAATTAAATCAGTATCTCTAGGGAGCTGAGACAGGACATCTGTATTTTTTTTTTTTTTTTAAGATTCTCAGGTGACTACATGAATCCACCAAGGTTTAAAACCACTACTCTCGTCTTTACTTTCCTAGCTTGAAGGACATGATCTTATGGGAAATAAGAACTCAGAGGTGTTTGATGAATGAACAAGTGAATGAATGAATGAATGAATGAATGAATGAATGAACGGACTGGGAAGGGCAAAAACAGGTGCATATTCCTTTATAACAAATAGCCTGAAATATTACCATTAGCAAATTAACAAATAACTAAGAGTAGGCCATACTATAATGTGGTTTCAAAAACTAGGGATGGAAAGCCCCAAGACAGGCTTAGGAAGATGGGTCAGCTGACTCATAACTGACTCAGAATAGAGGATGGCCAGTTTGCCTGTGTTTCAGGGAGTTAATGTGCCAGAAGAACCTTGCTTAGCACACAGAACATGTGGACTCGGGGTGCCCGGTGGTGGTTGAAGCAGACTACCAAGAGGCCATGTGTTGAGCGGGGACAGGATGCAAACTCATCCAAGAGACTTAGGAACGAGAAAACCCATTTGGGGAGTCTAAACAAATGCAGACCAAACTTAGCTGTAAATTCATGGAGACCAGAAGTAGTATCTTTTTCAAACCCTTTCTAGAAAGTTTCTATTTGCCCCACATACACGGAACTGGACTGGTTTCTCAAGTGAGTGTAAATAATAGGGGAACTAAAAGAAAAATCAAGGACAGAATTCAAGTTCCAGGGGATTGCAAACAGTTAAAATTTAGGCAGTGCAGTGCGGCAGCAGATGGAGCCCTTCTGGGGCAAGTGTATCACTAGGAAGGAGCCAAGTGGTTAAGACACGCACAGAATGAAAATAGGTCTCGGCTAGGACTAGGTTGGCCCTCAGGGATTGTGTCTCCAGGCTTAAGGCCGACCAATTTTTCATAAACAACTGAGATCGTTTCTTTTCTCATTTTTAGATTCAAAATAGAATTAATAGCAAAGAGTTTCTGTCAATGCTTGAAGCAAAACAATGTGTCTTATTAATCACTTCAGAATGACCTGCTTCATAATTCAACAGAATCAGTTGTCTCCCCAGCTAATATTTCAAACATAACTGGTACATTTAAAAATATATATATATACATACCAGTTGGTACATTTAACACAATGGAATAGTTAGGTAAATATGGAAGTTCTTAGGTAAGAGTGGAAGGAGAAGTTCTTTTTCCATCCTGGGTTGGGGGAGAGAGTTTTGGTGAGGTCTTGGATACTAACATATATTCCCTAATTTGACATTAAAAAGCCTTGGCCAGTCTAATAATTATAGAGTTCCAGTCGACTGTTACAATGCACCTTCTGAATGCTCAGATAATCTGAAGTTTCTCCTTCCCTCAACTTGAGCTTAACAGAGGCTGTGGAGACCAGAGGGAAGGGTGGGAGCGTGGTTGACCTTCTTACTGCTTCCTCACTGCTAACTAACTGCTGCCTTTTAATTCCTCTGGGATTGGGTCCAAGGGAACAGATGCATGGGTTGTAAAGGGTTAGAGGCAGATATAACTGTCATCTAGGCTGGTGACCCATGACCACACTAGATGTCTGAAGGTCTCTGGTGGGATGTTTGCGAGTCTTTAGAGGTCCTGCTCTGGAGACCTTGACCTGATGCTCTCTATAAGTGGGAGATGCCTCTCACCTGTCATCTGGCAGTCAGCTATGACTCCCAGCTCAGTCCCTGCACTCTAGTGCTCCACCCCCTCTTGGGGCTATACTTGGCTCCAAGCATTCACTGTGGGTGACTCTTTTCTAGATTATCTGCAGCCAGCTCCCCTCAGTGAGAAAAAAAATTCAAGCCTTTGCCTGCGTAAGCAGGGGCACTTGGCTGATTATCCTTCAGGAGGTTTATGCACATGGCTTCTGACCTTTAGATTTCTCAAGCATATCTCTGAATTTGATCCTTATGTTCCCTACATTCCTGGACATACAGGTGCAACTCTCTAAAGAATCTCCTTAAAAACCATTTCACTTGGACTGAAGCTTACGTAAGGGGCACTCATCCCTTTTCCCATGTTGGGAGGATTTAGGGAGCATAACAACTAACTCCAGATATGTTCTCTGGACCTTTCCATCTTAATCTCTTGTAAAATTGCAAGTGAGATCTCACTATAGAATATAGAGGTTGTTGGCACTTGTTGCAGCTTTAAAGTATGTTTATAATTTGCATTGAAACTCCTCCCTTTGAAACATGGAGCCTAATTTCCTTGCCCTTGGGTGTGACCTGGACTTAGTGGCTTGTCTCTAGAAATAGAAAGGTAGTGATGATATGAGACTTCCAAGATGAGATCATAAAAAGGCATTGTTGCTTCCTGCTTGCTCCCTTTCTTTCTTGAATCACTCACTCTGGGGGAAAATAGCTGCCATATTGTGAAGATACACAACCACTGGAGAGGTCCGTGTGGCAAAAAACTAATCATCCTGTCACCAGCTTTCTGAGTGAGCCATTTTAAGAACAGATCTTCCATCCCCAGTCAAGCTTTCACATGCTGTAGCCCTTACCAAAATCTTGGGTGTAATCTCATGAGAGACATTGAGCTAGATTAGGCGCATCTGACTCTTGGCTTTAGCTGAGGTGGTGATCTCAGGGTTGTGAGATGGAGCCCTTCATGGGTGGTCTGCTTGAGATTCTCTCCCTCTGTCCCTCCCCCTGCTCACATATGCTCTCTCTCTAAAATAAAACAAGTAAAATTTTTTTTAAAAAGAGAGAGAAGTCATAGTTATCCTTTTGTTGCACCATTATGGCCTATAAAATAGTAACTTCACCTTTTGAGAAGTACCAGGAAGAGTTGCTTGTATGTGGCAAAAGCTGAAAATACCCCACCCATATCCCCACAACACCTACCACTTCCCCTAGTCCTACCTTTTTTTTTTTTTTTTCCTGCAAGCCAAGTGAAAATCTCTGCCTGAGGACTTTCTCTGGCCACAGGAGCCTATTCTCCTAAATGGGGGCCACCAGCACACTGGGGTGTTCTTGCCCCCAGGAGCAGCTCTCCTCTGATGATGGGGAAGGTTGGTGGATTATACCTCAGGAGCCTCTCTGACTGTGTGGGGCAGCTTTCAGATGTGCTCTCCACAGTAACTGTGGGGCTCCCAGTAGCCACTTGTTCACTGATGCCCCATATTAACTCCTGTCCCTTCTGGGTCTCACTTTCGCAATCCATTGTGGAATGGGATCATTCCCACATAAATTGTTTGTATTCACGTTCTGTCTCAGGATCTGCTTCTGAGGAAACCTGACCTAAATCACTTTCTCACTGTCCCCCTTTACACTCTTTTCCCTTGAGGAAGACAGATTGAGCTGACCAGGGAGTTTGAGAAAAGCATTGGAGAATGGGTGACTCAGCCAAGGCTGGGCTCTCTCCTCAGAGATAAGTGTGTCAGACTAGGTCCTGTCATCAAGAGGACCCCAGTCTCCGTGTATCCAATAAGATAATTTCCAGGGCACACATGCTTTTGCAGAGAAGGATCTGAGATTCGGGGTTGGCAAGCTCAGGGAGGAATAGATGTTTCTGGAAACCTGATTGTGGATGGAGATTAACCCATGCTTTCCAATCCTGTCTTCTCTCTCTAATAAGCTACTGGTCCTGCCATGATTCTTCTCTTTTCTCAAATTGTTTCAGTATCCAGTAAGGGAAAAGAAGAATGTTTCTTATTTGTGCCCTAAAACTTCAACTACTTGCAACATATAGGAGGTGAGATGTGTAATTTATGAACATGTACAAATAACCTGCAAAATTAACTGTATAACATTATGCTGATTAATAGTTCTTTATTTGGGATCCCTGGGTGGCGCAGCGGTTTGGCGCCTGCCTTTGGCCCAGGGCGCGATCCTGGAGGCGCGGGATCGAATCCCACATCGGGCTCCGGGTGCATGGAGCCTGCTTCTCCCTCTGCCTGTGTCTCTGCCTCTCTCTCTCTCTCTCTGTGACTATCATAAATAAATAAAAAAATTTAAAAAAAAATAATAGTTCTTTATTTATACAAAGAAAACTCAAGAATCTTTAGTAAGCTATCATCTTAAGAGTTCATCGCAGATAATCAAGCCCTACGAAAGACAAAACAACATGTCAGGAAAGCATGTCTGCATCTAACACTGTTGGGAGAACTCTGGTATAGGATTCTGGAATACTGTTGAGATTTTAGCTTCGCAGAATGCACTATCTTTTAGCTTAGTATGAATTTGTTTTTGGCACAGTGGGAAGCCCTTAGTCATAAGCTTCTGGGTATTTTCTAGTCAAGATGGTGTTTAGCATTTACTTTTTAGCTACTTTAAGCTGAATTCCTCTGCACCCCCACACATCCTCACTATCACTCCCTGCCTAGAAACAAATAATAAGAAATGACAGATATAGTTTTAAAAATTTTAATCAAAAGGATGTAGTTCACTCAGAATTTAACTTTTTTAAGAGAAAAACAGAACAACAACAAAAAAAGAGGGAGAGAGAAAGAAAAACAGAACAGAAACACATAGTAGAATCTAGAGCTGAATCTGTGGATATATCAGCTTCCAGGAACAGAAACAGGCATTTGATTCTGCAGGGTGATGGAGACCAGACATAACCAACAGACGGGAAGAACCATAGCCAAAGTCATGGTATAAAATTGGGAACTCGGATGGCATTCTCTCTGTAATAAAGGAGACTGAGAAATAAGCCTGCTTGCTGTCAAGGGCTGTGACTTGTCCAAGCTGCATGATGAAAAGAAAGTAATAGGACAACCAGTACCTGGGCCAAGCCATCTGCCCCTCCATGCACAGGCCTTCAATGTCTCTGATGTAATTTCTAGATAGAAGCACTGAACAATAGCAAAAGACCTGGCCAGAAAAGTAAAGGAAATTAAGGCACAGAGGGTTTCATTTAGGTTAAGCCTGAAAACTGGCGCCTCAGTCAGTTGAGCATCTGACCCTTGAATTCAGCTCAGGTGATGATTTCAGGATTGTGGAATCCAGCCCTACATCAGGCTCTGTGCTGGGCCTGGACCCTGCCTGAGATTCCTTCTCTCCCTCTCTCTAAAAAACAAAACAAAACAAAACAAGATATAGTTGACAGATGACTGAGTGAAGTAGCACTGAGTCATTTACCTAGAACTTAACATGGCAAGATAAAAAAAAATTAAATATATGAAACAGATGGTTAATAGTCCTGGTGAGTAGAAAGAGGGATTCCAACTTGTATCTCAGAGAAATCCCAAAAGTTAAAGGCATGAGAGAATGCCTGGGAAAAATCATTCCTGACTCTATGTAAACACTGTATCTAAGGAGACCTCAGCTGAGTGTTTTCCAGGCAAAGATATAATTTCTCAGATTGAAAGTATACACTGAGTGCTGATCAGGATAAACAGAAATAAACTCATACTACACACATGGGGTGGAATTGCAGAATAAGGGTAAGATAACATCTTACGTGCAACCAGAGAGAAAAAAAAAATCACATTGCCTTCAAAAGAATTACAATTAGACTGAGGTCAGATTACTTATCAGCAGAAGTAGATGCCAGACGTCAATGAAGCAATATCTTAAGAATGCTTCGGGAAGTCATCTCGCCAAAGGTCTCTTTGTGGTCAAATTTTCTTGCGAGGGTGATAGAAGGGCTAAGAAAGTTTGCCATGTGATCACTCTGTGAAATAGCAAATGAAGAATATATTTATGACTATAAAAAAAAGTCAGTCCAGAGGGAATGAACAGAATTCCAGACAGTTCAGTGAGCTGAGACAAATTATTTAAATCTGAGTTGTACTCATGACTTTCGCTAGTCTGTTGAAATGTTGGTGTATGATAGTTCTTCAATATTGCAACCACAAGTTTCTCTGAGTAAAATGAAGTCAATTACTTTGGTGAATGAAAAACTATAATTAGTATGAGTGAGTGAGACTAATATTAGGAGCAATAGTGACAGAGAAAGACAAGTGTGTTTGAGCTTTTGTTTTTAAAGGAAATAGAGAGTAGTTTTATCCTCAAGTCATGTCATTTTGTTCCTGAATATGAAAGAGCAGAGTGAAGGAAAACACTTGGAAAGTGGATTTTCCTTACTTTAGTTTATAATACCTAGGTCAGCAAAAAGCCTTGATATATTTTTAAATTTTGGAGAACAAAAATTTGGATGAACTAAATCTCACTAAATCTATGCGTATCAGCATACATCTGAGCAAAACAAATTATTTTTATAGCATATTAATAATGACTCCATATAAATCAGTTTTAAAACTCTCTTGGATATATGGTAACACTCATATAACCATCGTCTAAATGAAAAAATAGATTAATACCGTCATCTCACAATCTCTTGGCCCTGGTAAACTCTCCCCTTCCTAAGGTAACCAGTATTCCAGTATTGACACTAAAGTTTAGTTTTGTTTCCATACTTTATATTACTGAAATTTATATTACTGAAATTACATTACTTAAAATGTATTCGGCTGTATATTAATTCGTTGGTTCAACATTACCTTTGTGATGTTTACTCATGTGGTTGATGCTTTTTCACTTGGAAGAAAATTCTATTTATCTATCATCTGTTCTTTTTGAAGTCATAGTATATTACTTTGTATTTGTCAAGGTATATTAAGTTTATGTCAGTAACATAAGGGTAGTAAAATATCTGTAATGTTTCAGTGAATTAACACAAGTGTTTATTTCTTATTCATGCAAGGGTGAACCTCCATGGCTACTGTCTTCCAAATGAGTCTCAGAGATCCAAGCTCTTTAGGTCTTATGGCTCTGACATTCAACACATGGCCCCTATACTTGATGCCAACAGGGAAGCAAAAGATGTGAAACCACAAAGGGGCTGTTTTCTGTTCCAGCATGAAAGTGACACATGCATCACATTGACTACATCCATTTGCCACAATTAGCCATAGAGCCTTTTTTATCTACCTAGAGACTGGGAAGTCTAGGCAGGAGATGAGAATCGGGCATCAGGGAGGCATTAATGAGGTCTATCACATAATTTAATAAAAATAATTTTTAGATATAATATAAATTATATATTATAATCACGGCAGAAAAAATACTGGCTACTGTTTTGTCATAAACTAATGATGGATGAAACCTATTTAAGTAAGATAAGAAATTAAGCTATATCATAACAACAAAAAGATAAAATTATGAAATATATTAAAATTTTTATATGTTAAAATGTTATATTGAAAAAACACCTTAAACCAAGTCAAACTTAAACAAATTGGGATGTAGATAATGCAGTCCTGAAAATCTGATTACCTACTTTCCCCAGTCTTCCTCAGAACACCTCCCTCATGCTCCTCTTCCACCTCTGTTCCTCAGTGAGTAGTACACTAAGCTTTCATGACATTCTGTTTATGAAAAACAGATTCAGTTTTCCCTCAAATTGCTTCTTATTGCCTATGTAAACTTGATTTTATTGTCAAGGAATCTATTTTTCCCTGAAAATCCTTATGGCATCTTAAGTTGGGTTGAAAGGAATCATAATTTTTCTCATTAAAATTGACATAAAGGGCAGCCCCGGTGGCGCAGCGGTTTAGTGCTGCCTGCAGCCCAGGGCCTGATCCTGGAGACCCTGGATCGAGTCCCACGTCGGGCTCTCTGCATGGAGCCTGCTTCTCCCTCTGCCTGTGTCTCTGCCTCTCATTCTCTCTCTCTCTCTCTCTCTCTCTCTCTCTCTCTCTGAATAAATAAATAAAATCTTTAAAAAAATTTTAAAAAATTGACATAGATATTTCTTTTCAATTTAATGACCTTCTACTTAGTGACATGGTTTCAGGTATGAGTAAAAGATGTTAAGCAGGGTATGGGCATATTAAGGAAATTTTGCATAATAAGGTTAAAGATATTCCAAGATTGTTGTGTGAGAAAAAGCAAGCTTCTAGATATTTTATAAGTTTATAACTTTATAACTATAAGTTTATAACCCCATTTTGTAAAAATGATCTGGGATGATCTGGATTGACACTGTTAATAGTGATTTTGTCTGGTCTTACATAGAATACTAGTTACTAGTTCCAAGACCCTGGGACACAATGCTAAGGATCACATTCTGGCTCTGAAACTTGTTAATGGTAAGACTCTGGACAATACAACTCTTTATTCCTTAGCCTCATTTTTCTTTTTAACCTGAATTTCCAGGATAACTACTTCACAAGGTGGTTGTAACGATTAAATGAAATAAATAACTGTCAGATATAGTAGATAAACTACACATTGCAGCTATGGTCACTACTTTTTTAAAAAAAAAACATTTTTGTATTGTGCAAGTTTATTTAAAAATGAACATGTAGGGGCCCCTGGGTGGCTCAATTGGTTAAGCATCTGCCTTTGGCTCAGGTCATGATCCCAGGGTCTTGGGATGAAGCAGCACTGGGCTCCCTGTTCAGCAGGGAGTCTGCTACTCCCTCTCTCTTTGTTCCTTCCCCTCTGCTCCTGCTTTGTCACTCACTTTCTCTCCCTCTCTAAAATAAATAAATAAAATCTTTTAAAAAAATGAACATGTAATAACTTTGTGAAAAAATTAAATCTATAAGTTCTGCTGAACTTTTGGAACAGGTTTTCCTCTACTACATATGACTGTACTGTCCTGAATAATTCTCATAAATGTGTAATATTGAATAAACTTGAATAAATGTTTCTATGACCCAGCAATCAATTCCTGGATCTAATACTAGTTCTATTTCCACACTTTCTCTACTACCTGATAGAGATGATTCTCTAGTTTTGGACTTCTGGATAAAGCAGTTCTCATTTTGAATAGCATAAAATTGTTTAATCTTTTTTCTTAAAGATTTTATTTCTTTATTTGAGAGAGAGGAGAGAGAGAGAGTAATTACAGGGGAGGGGCAGAGGGAGAGGGAAAAGCAGACTCCTCACTGAGCAGGGAGCCTGATGAGAGGCTTGAGGTGAGGCTCAATCCCAAGACCTTGGAAATCATGAACTGAGCAGAAGGCAGACACTTAAAAATCTGAGCCACCCAGGTTCCCCAAATTCTTTAATCTTTTGTGACCATCTTCACCCATTTTGTCCAAACCATTTTAAGTACTGGAATTTTATTATTTATGTACTTATTTATTTGAGTACTGAAATTTTAAATAGCAAATGGAATACATATTTTTTCACATAAGGTATAATTACTTACCATTTATTAATTATTGCTTCTGTCTCATGTTGCTTTTTGTTTTCTTTCTTTTTTTTTTTTTAATTTAGAGAAGGGATGTGGTCCTGAGAATACTGTAATGTGGAAACCCTGAGTTCATGATTTCCACTCACCTGCCTTCTGGGGACACTGATAAATGGAGTTGGGTAAGGAAGCTAGGGAGTTCCTGTAAATATGATAGCAAACCCCTGTCCACTTCCATACCAGATACAGAGAGCTCTTATAGGTAAACTAAAGAGGATTAAGGGAAAGCAAAGTAACACTAAACTAGACTTAGATTATCTATCCAGTGACAACATTCTGTGGTAGAATGTGGTCTATGTAGGAAGAACTCAAAGAACATGGAGCCAACAGGCCTTCTCTTCCTTGAAATATAGACAAATGTGTATCTCCTAGCCACTGTGAGGAGGAGGATAGATGGAAGGTGAAGACTAAATGCGAAAGGGTATGGAAAAGCTAAAGGAAGGACATGGAATCACTGCAGATTTATAAAAATGTAGCTTTTTTGAAAAAAATAAATAAAGATGTAGCTTTTATTCCCTGCTTTATTCAAAACAAAAATTACATAACAAACTTTAATTCTGCTGGAGGCTGAAGTAAATCAATTTGCAACATCAAACTTTCTCCCCCTTGGCCTGCCTGGTTTTCAGTCCTCACAGATTAGGAGTTATTCTGGGTGTTCCATCACTCAGCCCTGTATCTGAGGCTCGAGAATCATTTCACACTTCGACAGCTCTTTAAATGAAGCATCAAGTTACCTCATAATTGACTTGTCTCCACTGTGTGCTTCAACACACAAAATTCCAGCCAAATTAAAGTACAACAGATGGGAAAAGTCACTTGGGAAGAAACACTAATGAAATAGTTTTACTTTCTCTTTGAAAGCTGGGATAATATACTGATTTCAAATAACTCAGTTTGCATTTCAAATCCCTGGGGTTTGGAACACAGGTATGTGGATTAAAAATCCAAGCAGCAGGTAATGCTTCTTCTGAGCATTTAAGGAGATGTCCCCATTTAGAAAGTTCTTTATCATGGCCATCGTGCATCATCACCTCTGTCCTAGGTACTAAGCTCTTGCTTGGGCATTGCACCATTCACTGCTTGTGAGAGCAGCTGACGCCACCAGTATCAACCTAGTAGTACTCATCAACCCTGTTCCTATACAGGAACAGAGCAAGAAAAACATAAGACTATTCTAAGCAGATCCCAAGCCCCAAATTCTCAAGCACATAGCTTTTTGCTGTAGTATAATGTCACATCGAGAATCTTAACATTGGTACAATCAACCAGTCTTACTCAGATTTCCATAGTTTTATTTGTATTCCTTTGCATGCATATGGTTTGGTTCTATACAGTTTTACCACCTGTGTAGGTGTGTGTACCTACAACCAGTGTCAAGGTGCCAGGCCCTTCCAATATGACAAGGGTACTTTGTGATGTCTTTTTATAATACAACCAGGCTCTCCTTTTCCAAATCCTGGCAACCATGAATTTGTCCTCCATTGCTAAAATTTTGTCTTTTCAACAACGTTATTTAAATGGAATCATACATGATGTAACCTTTTGGGATTGGCTTTTTTCACTGAATATCATTTCCTAGAGATTTCTCCAAGCAGTTATGCCTATCCATGGTACATTCCTTTTTATTGCTGAGTACTATTCCACGGTATATGTCTATCACTGTTTGCTTAATCATTCAACTGTTTAAGTCCATTGGGCTGATTCCAATTTTTGGCTCTTGTGATTAAGGCTCTACAAACATTGACGTAG
This sequence comes from Vulpes lagopus, assembly GCF_018345385.1. Taxonomy (NCBI): domain Eukaryota; kingdom Metazoa; phylum Chordata; class Mammalia; order Carnivora; family Canidae; genus Vulpes; species Vulpes lagopus. Next base: position 95,034,746 of record NC_054825.1, on the reverse strand, counting down.
AAGTTTTTGGGAGAACAAAGGTTTTATTTTCTGAGGTAAACATCCAAGAGTTCAATTGCTGAGTCATATGATAGTTGCATGTTTAGTTCTTTTGAGGAATTGCCAAATTTACAAGACTAACAGTACTGCTTTATATTACTACCAGCAGTATGTGAGTAATCTAGTTTCTTCTTATCCTCACAAGCACTTGGTGTTGTCAATATATTTCTAGCCATCTGGTAGGTATATAATAATATTTCATTGTGGTTTTAATTTACATTTCTCTGATTGCTAATGATGTTGGACAGCTTGTGCTTATTTTCTCTTCTTTGGTGATGTCTCTTCAATGTTATTTGTCCACTTTCTAATTGTATCATTTGCTTACTGCTGAATTTTGAGATGTTTATATATTTTAGATACTGGTTCTTTTTCAGATATGTGGTTTACAGATATTTTCTCCCAGTGGATAGTTATACTATTCTTTTCATACAATGCTCTGCAGAGCTAGTTTTACATTTTGATGAAGCACAAATTAGCAAATATTCCTATCATGAGGTTGTAATTAGAGGTCAAGTGTAAGTAAATGTCTTTGCCAAAAATCCTGAAGATTTTCTCATGTTTTTGCTAAAAGTTTTATGATTTTATGTTCCCAAGTTAAAGTCATGGTTCATTTTGAGTTAAATTGTGTCTGAGGCAACAGATTAAGGTTGAGGGTTTTTGTTTTTGTTTTTGTTTTTTACATTTTTCTTCTCTCTCTCTCTCCTTTCATTTTCTTTTTGCTTGCGGATATCCATTTGCTCTGGAACCATTTGTTGCAAGGCAATCTTTCCCCACTGATGTGGTTGTGCATTTTTTTTGGCTCTTGGTCAAAAATCAGCTGGGTATATTTGTATGGATCTCTTTCTGGGTTCTCCTCTCTGTTTCGCTGATCTACTACTTACAATGTTGACAGTATTTTATTGTTTTGATCACAAATAGGTAGGCAATTTGCCCTAATATTCCCTATAATAATTTCTCCCCTGTCATTATTGTTTTAGCTGCTCTAGGGCTTATGACCTAGAGAATCTTGAGCATATGTGGACAAAGATGCTTCCTTGATCAGGTATCAGCTGTAGTTGGGCTCCCCCTACCAGCTCCACTAAATGCCTGGTATCTAAGTGAAAGGGGGAGTCATAAGCCCCATTGGGAAGGACAATGTTCCTAACAGCTGTTTATTTGTAGTAGGGCTCTCAGCTAATTATCTTTCCAGTGGTGTCAGTTCACCTGTGGTTGTGAGAGAGGCTCCTATTCTAACAGGGAGAAAAACGTGCTGCAGGAATTTTCTGCCTTGAGTGTTGGTGGTTCTTGGTCACACTACTTTGAAGAATGAAGAATACAGATTTGAAGAATACAGATTTGAAGAATACAGATTTGAAGAATGAAGAATACAGATTGGTGAGCAGCAAAGGAAAATTGATTGAGCAAGAGTATAAAGCTCCAGGAGAGGGAAGGGGGCCCAAGAGGGTTGCCCTTGGAGTTTCTAATTTTATGGGGTTTTATGGGTTCTTTTGAGGAACTATAGTCAGCAATCAGGGTGAGCTGAGTTGTGCCAGTTGGAGCTTTGGTCACATATCTGTCTACCTACCTACCTATCTACCTACCTACCTACCTATCTACCACGTATCTGTCTATGTGCTGTTGGTCTTTTTTGCTGACATCTGGGGGCTTATGTCTTCATTGCCCCCTCCCTGTGATAGAGACAAATGCCTTGAGGTTAATTGTCTTACTTTATGCAGAAGTCACTTCTGGAAAGGCTGTAAAGCAGAATCCTAGCACGCTCCCGTCTAAGCTGCAAAACAGGATGTCAGTGCTATTTTATCTTAGCTGTCCTGACTCCATACATTCTTGTTGAGGATCCTGGCCCTGACTACCAAACTGTCCAACTTACTCCTAACAAATGCACCTACCTGACTGCAGTCTTTTGCTAATTTGGTGATCAGAAAACAATGAGCCTGGGTGGCCTTTCTCTGTTGTGTGGAGAGAAGAAAGATGCCATGCTGCCTCACTGTGTCTCTGGTACTAAAGTCCAAAACCAACTTACCTTCTTATCCCTTCCAGAGTCCAACTTTGGTTGTCTAGGGCATCATCTCCAGACTTTACAGTTGTGCTTAGTGAGGAGGAGCAAGGATAAGATCAGGTCAGAATCTATCACATAGATGTTTTAAAAGACAATAGATAAGCAATTACTTATTTCAATAAAGAAGATACTGGTATATCAAAGAGCAGTGCTTGACCCTTTATGCAGAATTGAACAGAAATTTCAGAGTCTGGAAAATGTGTGCCATATCCCCAATTAACTGATGTTCTTGTGCCTTATTAAAATGCTTAAACTTTTTTTTCTTTTCTTTTTTTTTTCCTTTGACAAAAATAGAGTCTGGGCTAAATTCCAATTTGAATAAGTACACTGATCTTCCAAATTCCCTTGGCAGTGTAAATCACATGCAGTTTTCTTCATGTTCTGTCTTTAACTAGTGGAACAGGATGGCTGTGCACCCTGAGATAGATGCCGAGTTCTGCGAGCTGCCTGGAGATGAAACACCTTTTAATTAATTACACCACCGGATTTATAACATCACCAGAGCCTGCAGACTGTGTACTTGAATCAGCATTCTGCTTCTCTCCTTGACTGAAATCCCCCCTCTTTTTTTCTCCTTGCTATTGTTTTTTAATCTGTTTAATACTTTTAGAAAAATAAAGAGATCTGTTTGCTGGGGGAAAAAAAATCATGTTGACATTTACAAGTGCAACATTTGGATGAGTGTACTAGCTCCTGCCAATGAATCTGTACCTACCTTTATCCTCCCACATGGTAGTTCAGATGTAGAAAATGTTAGGGTTCAGAGCTGATGGCCAAAAAAGAATTCTTGAGATATTCTAGGGGCAAAAGGTGGTTTTATTAAAGCACGGGACTAGGAAACATGGACAGGAAAGAGATACACTGGGGATGTGAGGAATAGATGATTATATACTTTGGAGCTGGGGGAGGTGAAGACAAAGGGAAATTTCCACAAGGACTTTCACTTGCTAAAGAAAACTCTCAGGATCCTAGAGGCCAAGGTACATTCAAGCTAAGGTTGTTTTTCCCTCTAGCAAAGTATTAACATCAAGACAATTGAGAGTTTCCTGGGCAAAATAACTCTGCCTGCCTCAAGTATTTATCAATGGGCTGTAGATTATAAAGACGTTTAATTTTATCTATATTTTCTTCAGCCTTTGTTCCCCATAAGCAGAACTGAGGAAAGAATCTCCACCTTTACTGCTCAAATGAACACCTTCCAGTTCAATCTCTTTGCTCATATGTCCTTAATAACTGCTGGCCCAAAGCTCTGACACCATGCAGTATTTTGTATTTAAATGCCACTCTATTTTTTCCCCAAAAGATAGAATCTTAAAAACAGAATTCACAAGATGTCTAACTCAATCTTTTTAAGGACAAATTTAAACCAAACAATTTACATTGTGTTTAAGAACCTCCAGAAAAATAAGTTTCATGCTATCTTTTGAAGATACATTCTAATATTGAATAGCTTTATTTCCAAGTAAATTTCTGTAAGTATTATAGGCATCAAGGCATTCTTCAAAGAAAAAGAATAATTTCAGTAGAAGAAAATATTTTACTATCCCTTATGCTAATTAAAAATTGAAAGTACATTTCTAGAGCAGTAATTGTTAGAATTTTATGGGCTGCAGACTCCTTTAATAATCTGATTAAATTTATTTTTCATTGAAAGAAGATATATATAATTGCAGGATGCTCACAGGGTCACCTAAAATCCACCCAAAGCCCCTGGGTTAAGATCTCTTACTCTGCAGTAAGGTAATTTTCTCCGTGAAATTTTGAAGTGTCTCTTCTAAATTTTTGAATCCTTCAAATAGGATGTTATTCAAGGAGTAGAATCTAAAATGAAATTCAAGTATATCAATTATGATTATTTGGTTTTATGTAACGGAAACTCTGGTTAACTTAAGAAAAAAATAAAGTCACTGGAGATATTTTTGAGTAGCTTTGAAGAAAAACCCAGACCAGAAATTGAGTAAGGAACAGGCAGGGCTAGGTAGGGAGAGATAGATAAGGGGTTATGTGATCAGATTAACAAAAATTCCAAAAGTTCTGAGGTGTAAGAAAATCAGAGACAAGGGACCACACCAGACCACCCTGCTCTAGGTGTCTTTTTTTTTTTTTTTTTTGACAGTCACCCATGACCAACAAATAACTTTTTAGGACTTCCTAAAAAAGAAGTAAGCCATTAAAGATGTTATCGCCAGTCCTTACTCAAACCAAGAGGTCACAAGAATGATCAGGCTGCAAGCACCCTAAGTTCTAAATAAAAGACACCACACTGGCAATCCTGTCAGGACCCCTCTCGCTCCTGAGAGCTTTTTTCTGTACCCTTGCTTAATAAACTATCACTTTACTCACTCTCCTTTGTCTGCAAGATTCTTTCTTTGACTCTGTGAGACAAGAACCTAGTGCTCCCACTTCAAAAGGACATGAAGTCTTTAGCAGATACTAATGTCTTTTTGAGAGGCTCATGATGACTCTGCTTCAGTCCTTTTGTTACTACCACCAAAAAAAAAAACAACAACAACAAAAAACAAAAACAAAACAAAAAACAGCAGAAGGGATTCAGGGTAGGCAGAAACAAGAAATGCCTATTACCGAAGCCACAGATTTCTGAGAAGGTAATAATGGAAACTACTGCTTTATCTTCACTGCCATTTAATATTTTGTTTATGGCCACAATTATACTTTTTAGTAATTTACATCTGTATATAACATATTTATATGAATTTTGAGGAACCAGGATACAAACACTGGTCAGCCTCTAAGAAGAACATACTTTCAAACAACCACTCCACATGTGGCCAGAGTCTAACAGGTAAGAAGACATTCTCAGAAGATGGAACCAGGGGCCATGGACATCAACTGAACAGACTTGTCTTTTTAGAATATAAAATCAGACCTGATCCTGGACTTCCTCACTTCTTGGTGGGGGCCTTCACCATGTCTACACTGAGGAATTTCAGAGTGGCTGTGAAGTGTGTGTGTGTGTTTGTGTGTGTGTGTGTGTGTGTGTCTTCCATTCCTCTCTGCTGAATGAATGCTGAGAGTCTGATCCACAATTACAGGTTGGGTTTGCGTGAGAGCAATGGGCAAAAAACAACAACCAAAAAGGATGCTCCTCTGGCCAAAGACATCAGTAAAAGACAGGTACTACTATTGCAGAACTACAGGGTTCTTGTCTCACGGAGCCAAAGAATGAATCTCATAAACCCAAAAGGGTGAGGTAAAATGAAAGTTTATTAAGTAAAAGTGAGAGCAGAAAGGAAAGTAAAAAGCTCTCTAGAGTGAGCGGGGTCCCTATTGGGTTGCCAGTGAGGGCTTCTGGTGGCAGTTTCTTTATTGAGAACTGACTGGGAAACCTTGAGATTCTCGTGCCATCTTGGTTTGTTCCTTTATCTCTTGTTCAGCTCTCACCATCTGTACCTGCCAGAAATAGTTTTGGAATGTAGTCAGGGTAGTCAGGGGCCTCTTATCTCTCCTGCTTATCTCTCATTCCCTATTCATAGGACAGGACCTGTGGACAGAAAGAGCTATACTGGGATTGTGAGGAGTGGGTGATTACATATTTTTTAGTTAGTGGGATTCAGGGATAAGCACAAGTGTCAAGGAATCTGGAAGCAAGGCTTTGATGACTTTTGATGGCCCAGTTGCTGCCAAGGCTCCTTTTTAACATAAAGACACTAAGGCAGCTATGGGTTTCTTGAGAATGGTCATGCTGCATGTTTCAGGGATCTATCAGTGGACTAGCTACAAACTGTAAGGAGATTTGAATTTAAATTACATTTCTTTTGCCTCGGTTTCCCACAGCACTATTAACAGTTTGGAATATTCTCACTCTAATTGCATGAACATGACGAGCTCCCTGGTTGTTTTAGTGGTATATAAATCAAGATCCTATTTGAAAAATGAAGCTGTCTTGACTACTCTATGATATATATCTTCTGTGAACACTGCAGAATACCATTGTTGACAACCTGCCATTTGGTATTATCACAGTCTCTCAATGTGGGACTCTTTTCTCAGGTCCTATAAACAGTATTTTTCAATATTTTCACTTGAAGTCCAATCTGACGCATTTTTTAAAATGATCATAAGCATTGCTTTAGACCCATTTTAATATCAGCCTAATAGCTCACATAATGTGAAATAGTGTACTTTATTTAATTATAATCCACTGAAAGCCTACTCTGTGAGGTTTTGTGCTATGATTTGAGGGTGATTGAAATGCACAGTAGATGACAATTACAATATAGTCCTTGCACTCAAGGAGAATATAACCCATTACATAACAGAGAGATGAAATCTTTACACAAAGTATTAGAAATGGTCTTACTATGACAAGCTAGTTAAATAGTAGTGGCATAACAGAAGAAATAAAGCTGCTCAGTCAAATTTGAAGCATCCAGGTTTCTGAAGGCCAAGAGTTATTGAAATCTGCAAATGATATATGAGCTTCTCAAAAGGAATTTTAACCTCCCTCCAGGACATTCTTTTGTCATATCTGCAAGCCACAGATAAAACTCTTTGGATTTCCCCCTGCTTTCTTCCTCTTTGTCTTTATAGAGCCAGAGATTATTTAAATGTTGATAAATGAAAAGCAAGAGTAAATACAAGCAGTCTGTATGAATCATAAACTGGAAAACAGCTTTTGAATTCAAGTTGACTATTTTTTTTAATTTTTAAAAAGATTTTATTTATTTAATAGAGACAAAGAACACAGGAGAGGGGAAGCATAGAGGGAGAGGGAGGAATAGACCTCTTGCCAAGCAGGGTGCCTGATGCCAGGCTTAATCCCAGGCAGGCTCCTGGGATCATGATTTGAGCCAAAGGCACTTAACTGATTGAGCCATCCAAGCACCTCAGGTTGACCATTTTGATAGCTATTCTCACGGAGCCCTATTTTAATAGTTAATGGATTTAATAGTTAATGGCAACAGAAATGATGGTCTTAGGCAAAACTTTAATGTCTGCCAAAGGTTGTTTTCCACACATTATGTTGTAAAATATGCAGACTTTGGGCACCTGCTACTCCAGAAGCACTTGAGTTAAAAATCCTCTAAGTTTATGAAAAAAAGTACAGGAAAATTTCAAAGTTCCTTCAGAAAGAAAACACACAGCAACAATTTAGTATTATATTATTAATTGTATAACAATATAATCACTAATTCTACCAATAATCAAATAAGTCATTGGTTGGTGAGGTTTTATCTAATGTAATTTTGGCCATTTGCACAAATGTAATTTTCCTGGTGAAAACAGCATGAAAATTTTCTTTTCAAACCCATAAAATATTATAGAGATGTTAACCGACTGAGCCCAATTTCACCAATGAGCTATATTGATTTATATTATTTAGCAGTTTATTAACTGGTAAGTCTTTACTGTGTAAATATTAATTTGGAATCTTTTTCATGAAGGCAAATATAATTTTTAATGAGTTTTCTTTGTATCTGTATAAATATATCAACCACCCACAGTCGAATATGGAATGAAAGAGTTATCCACATGCCATCTGAATTGGTGATTCCGAAATCAATAGTTTGATAAGCATTGAAAATAAAGGGTGTCATTATATTATGTGATAGATGGGAAAAGAATTTATAGATTAGGTAAGTAGATTTTTATAATTAATAAAATGTATTAAAATGCTTGGTTTAGTTGGATAAACTTAGATTTTTTAGTTATGGATTGAAATTATTATACAATGGTAATTTGTTACACAGGTTCACTTAAAAAAAAATCATACTATGTGTTGATGCTGCCATCTGTGCTTATACCAAAAACGAGGATGTAGAGCCTAAGTCTTATTCCATGAAAACGCACCCATGGTTGGAAACTATTTTATCTAATTAAGAAGAATAGAATTTATTTTATAATTGATTAGACAAAAAATACTGCACCAGCTTAAAACAAAATTCCTTCAATATGTAAAAAAATTATTCCATAAAAACATACCCATGTTTGGAAACTATGTTATCTAAATTAAGATGAATAGAATTTGTTTTATAATTGATCAGATAAAAATGTTGTACCAGCTTAAAACAAAGTTCCTTCATAATGTTAATTTCAGAAATGTTCTGGGAAGGTCATTGAAAACTTTTATTAATCTGTTATTAATAATCCCACCTAGGATATGGCCCAGGGTATAAAGTTTCTTCTCTGAGGCAAATTCCATTACTATCTGGCTCTTCTTGCCACTTCCACTTGTACTTTTCTATTTTCCAAGAGACAGTGGATACAGGGGTCACATTGGAATGAGACAGAGACACAAGGTAAATATCAGAATATCGTGCAATGTGTTTTTAATGTTTTTAATATATAACAGAGGGCTCAGAGACTAAAAATCAGTGTTTTTTGATTTGAAAATGATTTCTATTTTTTAAAAGATTTTATTTATTTATTTATTTATTTAGAGTGCAAGTGGGGGGAGGGACAGAGGGAGAAAGAGAGGGAGAGGGAGAGAATCTCAAGCAGATTCCATGCTGAGCATGGAGTGACATGGGGCTCAATTTCACAACCCTCAGATCATGACCTGAGCCAAAGTCAAGAGTCAGATTCCCAGGGGCCCTGAAAACTTGATTTCTAAAAGCAAGTTAAAAGTTTAGCAAAGATGTCAGCAATTTTCTAATTCATTTAAATGAAGACTGTCCTTTGTTACATTTCAGAAACACTTTAGTGGACACTTTGATTTTGTAAAAGGGAAAGCCACATCCTATTCTTCAGTGAGGTGTCAGAGATACTGAAGTGTTAAATTGCTCTTATAATAATGTTTCATTACCATCAGAGTCACACCCTGGGGTTGTTACTCAGCAACAGGTCTGTGACTGCAGAAAAGAAGTATGTTTTCTCAGCTTTTACAAAAGCCCCTGAGAAAGGATGTGGAGAGTTGACTATGAAGAACTTGGAGGGGATGTAAAGAGGAAATGATAAGAGTCTAAGGAGAAAGAAACTGAATGGGAAGCCATACATTTGTCTAAGACAATGATCTAGGAATTGTAGGAACTATAGTATGTTTTATACACATACCCTGGTTAACTCAATCAATACAATGGAGGGTCTTTATACAGCTGTGTATTCTAAAGGAGTTAGGTATTAACTATGATCCACAGACATTATTATCTTCAGTTTCTCAATAATCTTTACTATTCTGTTCCATGGAGATGATCTCAGTGGGGACAGTACAAACTCTAGAGAGTATTAAGGAAACATGTGGGGGCATTTTGGGTTGGCCCAAGAATGGGAAAGAACTTGTTAAATGTCAAGGATGTCAGATATCCCCTAATCTTTCAAAGAGTCACATGCAACAAAGAATCATCTTACCTCTCTATGATTTCAATGGTCTATCATTGATATAGTCTAAAAGCAAATTAATGATCCAAGAACCTAACTCTGTAAGATATATAAAACAGAAGTAATTTTTGCACAGTTTTAAAGTTCAATGAATATTTCAAGGACTGCAACAGTTGTGTATATTAAGGGAAGACTAAACATTGCTATCTTTGAAAATTTACCAAAGTTGTTCACCATTTTGAAAAATGTATCACCAATGGCAACCACATTCCAAATATTTGAGTGACAATTGAAAACTACCTGTAAATCAGTCTGCATTTATTTGTATCAACTGCATGGTCAGTGATTCCAAATATAGGTATAAACATTGTACCTGGTGTTCTGTGTCCTATGTATTTCCAGTGTAGTCACTGTAAGCACTTATATAGTAATATTTATAGTATCTTCTTACAAAATATTTTGATTTTGTTTTTCCTTTATTTTAAAGGTCAGGCACTATATATATTTTTTATTTATTAGAAAATACCTTGTTAAATTTACCATATTGCTAATTCTTTTCTGTTCTTACTAGTTTTTCTTGTATGGAAAAGATCTAGAGGGCAGACGGGTGGCTCAGCGGTTTAGCGCCACCTTCGGCCCAGGGCCTGATCCTGGAGACCTGGGATCGAGTCCCACGTCGGGCTTCCTGCATGGAGCCTGCTTCTCCCTCTGCCTGTGTCTCTGCCCGCCACCCCCCCCCCCCACCCTGCCCCATCTATCATGAATAAATAAAATCTTTAAAAAAGAAAAAGGTCTAGAAACAAAGCAAATATAGGAGAATTAGCTGAATCAATGACAATATATTTGCACCGTGAAATATTTCACAGCAATTAAAAAGAATTAATTAGCTTTGTCTCAAAAAAATTTTTGTGTTGTTTGGTGAGAAAAATCACAACATGGTAAAGAATGTATAAAATGTCATTTTGGGGACACCTGGGTGGCTCAGCGGTTGAGCATCTTCTTTTCCCTTAGGGCATGATCCTGGAGCTCTGGTATCGAGTCCCACATCGGGCTCCCTGCGAGGAGCCTGCTTCTCCCTCTGCCTATGTCTCCGCCTTCTCTCTGTGTCTCTCATGAATAAATAAAATCTTTTTAAAAATGTCATTTTGTAAACTAGGACACGATATAAAATATTGATGTATGATTATATTAGATAAGTGAAAAACAAGGAAATATTTATTTTGGGTCATCATCATGTACTATTTTGTAGGGTTTGGGAGATCATAGGGTGATGAAGGAAAGTTTAGGCAAAGAACAATGTGGGCAAGTGTTTGCATGTTTAAGTAAACTTACATATATATGTAAATATATATATCACTAAACATTTTAAAAATAAAATTTAATAAAATCTAAGTAAATGACAAAAGGAAAATAACCTATCAAAGTGGAACAGTTTTGACTGATTAAAAAATACTGTTGGAGGGGCACCTAAGTGGCTCAGTGGTTAAGCATCTGCCTTTGGCTCAGGTCCTGATTCTGAGGTCCTGGGATCGAATTCCACATCAGGCTCCCCATGGAGACCTGCCTTTCTCTCTTTGTCTCTCATGAATAGATAAATAAAATCTTTTTTTAAAAAATTAAAAATACTGTTGGGGTTTTCACCTGAGGACGCCATGAACTGGAAGTGTGCTTTTAGGAGAAGCCCATCTCCCATCACATGCCTCAGTTAATACACTCACTGCAATTTTCTAAAACTGGCATATAAGAACATGCCCTGTGTCTTACAAAAAACCATGATGCCAGGTCACATGACAAGGGATGTGTTTGTGATCAAAGTCTCTATGTCTGTATTGCCTGAGTGTTAGGATTCAGACTTCAAACACTTCAATGGAGCTTAACCCACAGCAATTCTTACTCAGTGAAGGAGGTTTATGGAAGTTCAGCCTTTCAAAAAAAAAAAAGAAAGAAAGAAAGAAAAGCACAAATACAGAAGCATATTTAAAAAAAATGTGAAGTCTCTAAGGTTAGAGATTTCCTCTAAGAAAACAAAATTTCCTCTAAGAACCATAACTATTTTTCTTCTTGTTGAATGTTTTCAAATGTAATCATGTTAGCCCATTTATGATCTTGTTTTTACTACTTATCTAAAATGCGACAATTTAGAGGGAGATACGTAAATTTTATTGCAATTTACATATTTTGAGGCAATTTTTATTGAAATTAGAAAAGTTTAAATTCTCAAATCATAGTTTTCTGAGAAAAACCAACAAATAAATATTAAAATACAGAAATTCATTCTAAGAAGGAAAACTTCTCTATTTTCTAGGGCCTAATACCTTATCAGCAGGAAAGGTTAAAGATCACATTAAAAAAATAAGGGGTTTCCTCTCCAGAAGAAGAAGGTACAAGTTGGGCACCTGCTGGTTACTTTTTCTTTCCTTTCTTTTTTTTCTGTGTGTCAGGAGCCAGCGTCTTCTTTTCTGGCTCCACTGAACTTGCTGCTTCCTCTGCAGCTAAGGCTTCCAATCTTAGGCGCTCAGCTTCCAGCAACTTGTTTCTATACTCTTCCCGGATATCGAAGATCTTCTGCCGGGCTTCATCTAAGGAGTCCTATTCCAAAACAAAATCCCAAGCAATTAAAGGCTCATGGTTCCAGAAAAAAATTGGGGAAAAAAAAAGCAATCAGTCTTTTTATCCCTTCCTTATGCCAATAGATTCTGGCAGCAAATTACTGAAAAGAGTCAAAAATTAGGTTATAGTCTCAAATGTTTATCAATATATGAAACATGAGCTAACAACAAAGGGTACATGAAAATTTTTTTAAAGATTTATTTATTTATTTATTTATTTATGATAGACACACACACACACACACCCACACACACACAGAGGCAGAGACACAGGAGGAAGGAGAAGCAGGCTCCATGCCAGAAGCCGGATGCGGAACTCGATCCCAGGACTCCAGGATCACGCCCTGGGCCAAAGGCAGGCGCCAAACCACCGAGCCACCAAGGGATCCCGGTACATGAAATTTTAACAAAATAGTGAATAAAAGCATAAGTAGGAGAAAGACAGAGAAAGATGAATATAATCTCAATAAAACATGCTGATCAGTGCATCTCTCATGAGTGCATTTTTCAGTTGTGTTCAGTAACTTACTAGTTCCCCACATTGTTCTAGACTTGATGAAATGTGCCTGACCTGTACTTGAAGAACTTTAAAACACTATCACCCAGTTCACTGGTTATCTTTGTTGTTGTAAGTTCGGTTTTCATTCAAGGACACCATGCTAAATCTGCGATCACATCTTGGTCCTATTCTTATCACCCCTACCCTCTCCTCCTGGATCAACTGATTCACTAGGTTTTCTGGACATCATATACCATTGACTTTTCTTCTACCTTCATAGCTGCTCCCTGTCAGTTGCCTTTGCTAATTTTTCCTCTTCTCTTTCATCTCTTACTGAGGAAGTGGCCACATCTTAGATCTTAGAACTCTTTCCTTGGTGATTTTATCTAACCCTATGGCTTTAAATTCCATTTCTAGACTGATGGGTCCCCCAATTTTTTGATCTTGAGCCCAGTTCTCTCTCCCAGATTCCAGAACCACATATCTAACTTCTATTCAATACTTCCACATAACTGTAATAGATATGTAAGAATGCTTTTTTGGATACGATAGATATTTCCAAAAATGTCCCAAATTGAAATCTTTATCTTTCCTTTCGAGCCATCAGATTTGATGGCAACTCAGCCCTACCAGTTGTTTAGCTAAAAACCTTAGAGCATTTCTTGACTCTTTTACTTTCTTTTATACCAACAATCCATCAGGAAATTCTGATTCTACTTGCAAAGTGCATATAAGCTACAGTTAAATATAGTTTATATTTTCAAAAAGAAAGGTAATTTTTAAAACTTAATGTTAGTTCCAGGCAACATTCTAAAAATGTTCACAAATAAAGCAATAATATAACTAAGGGCCAATGTAGCTTTACGAAGAGGCTTTGGCTTTCTCATTTCATTTGCATTTCTGATAGTATGGGCATAATTATGGTTCAACCTGTTGATTGTTTCTTGTTTCAAAAATGATATAATTTTTTAAAAAAGTATTAGTTAATTGATGCTAGCTAGAAGAGAGGCTTCTAGAAATGACTGTTGTGTCTTCATTGGAATTCTTCAAGAAATTTTCTGTGGTTTTGCAACTGCATGATTTTGGTAGAGCTTGTGGAAGAGCTGAATGTCAGAATCAGACTCTTCTCAAAATTTCTGGCAAAAGGAAAGTACCACAATAAAATTGACTTTACTAAATCAATTGTACAAAATGATAATAGTGCCATTTTAAAAAAAGAGAGAAAGTCTTCTAATGATTTAGTGTAATGTAAGTTTAATATATGTCAGTAATCTCTTGAGGATTGGTATGTTTTTCTCCCATCTGATAAGAAATGTGGTACTGATAATGTTTCTATTAAGGTAGTTTCAACCAAAACTAGAGTTTTTGTACCTCACACAGAATGAAATCTGAATTAAAAACCATCCCAGTTAGGGGCACCTGGGTGGCTCAGTGGTTAAGCATCTGTCTTTGGGTCAGGGTATGATCCCGGGGTCCTGGGATCAAGTCCCTGCAGGCAGCCTGCTTCTCCCTCTGCCTATTTCTCTGCCTCTCTCTCTGTGTCTATCATAAGTAAATAAATAAAATCTTAAAAAAAAAAACCCAGTTAATATTTCTTCCCTATTGCCTTCCCATCTACTGCGTTTACTTGTCCATTAAACACAGAAAAAACATGAATGGAAATAACAAAATTTCCTTTTGTCTTATGATACTATAACTTAAACTATTTTCTATATGATAAATTGAATCTGCATAATTTTAATATTCATTATTTTTGGTTCACTGATTCATTTTTGAAACAAACTTTTGTGAAATAGACATCCCTTCCAGGTTTGGGGTATATAACACTGAATCAAAACAAAGTTCCTATTCATATTTTATCTAAATTCTACAGAAGAGAGATTAAAAATGTGTGCATATTATATATTTATATATAATTATATATGTTTATATATTGTAGAATGTATTTTTATATGATCAATAAATATTTATAAATAATAGGTATAAAATAAAATATACTTTTCCATGTTAAACCAGTAAATGAATACACATACATGATAATTGCTTTAAAGAAAATATAAAACCAGGCATGGGTATACAAATACTGAAGGATGCTAACTGTAAAAGGGAAGCTAGAGAAGATCTCTCTAATAAAGTGACAATGCATGGAAGATCTCAAAAAGTGAAGCTATAAACCATTTGACTCTTTAGAGGAAAGAATATTCCAGAAAGAGGTAGGAGCAAGTCAAAGACCTCAGAGGTGGGAACATGTCAGACTATTTAGTGGAAAGGTGAGTTTGCAAAAAAACAAAGGAAGCAAAGCAGACAGAGTTACAGGGGAAAAGGTCAGAGAGGCAAGTGGGCACTAGATTATATAGAGCTCTAGACACCGTAGTAAAGACTTTTTTTCTCTTAGTGAAATATGAAGCCATTACAGGAGTGAAACAATTCCATTCTCCATTTTAGAGATGTACTGTGATCACCATTAGTGCAATTCACAAAATATTTGCAATTATCCTCCAAGCACAAAGTAGCACTGCACTCCATATTAGTCTGCTAGGGCTTATGTAACAAAGTGCCACATCTGGGTGGCTTAAGGAACCAAAATTTATTGTTTCAGAGTTATTGATGCTACAAATTTGAAATCAAGGCATCAGCAAGGTCAATTCCTTCACTGAAGTTGTATGTCACCATTTGACTAGCTTTGACCCATGAAATGTGACTATTAAGTGTAAATGAGATGAAAAGGACCCTCTCCTGGACTTTATTGGATGTTCCAGTGAAGTATAAATACGCTCTTATTGTTTTAATCCAGGGCCTGGTAAATTAAGGCATGTCAAAAAATATGGCTCATGCTTATTTTTCTAAATAAAGTTTTATTGATACACACATAGGCATTATCTTTGAATTTGTGTTAACAGCAGCAGAATTGAGTAGATACAACATATGGCCTGCAAAGACAAAAATATTTACTACCTGGCCCTTTACAGGAAACAAGTTTGCTAACCTCTGTCTTCAGCCACTGAGACACTGGGGCTGTTTGTCATCACAGGATAAAATGGTTTGTCCTGATGGTCACAATCATTTTGGCTTTAAGCAGAGACTCCATTGTAGAAGAGCAAGATGGAAGCAGTGAAATCAGTCAGGAGACTGTAATACTCTGAGTAGAAAACACGATTTGGACTAGGGTGGTAGGATTAGATAGAATGAAAAGTGATTGAATTATAGATATATTTTCAAGTTGATACTACCAAGTGTTGATAATGGATTAGATGAAGGAGGTGAGAGAAGTCAAAGATGTCTCCAAAGTCTGTGCTTTGAGCAGCTGAAAGACTTCAAACTGCCCTTTCTGGGTGGGGAATATTGGTGCAGGTGAAATGTTTGGGCTGACATGAGAAAGAGGGCAAGAATGATAGAATCTAGATTTGGAGAGGTTTGGTTTAAGGTGCCTATTGGACAAGCAAGAGGAGGAGTCAACTAAGCATATTCCTCAGGTCAGCCAATACTAAAATGACATGGAGAACCTAATGTCACTAAGGCTGATACATTTAGGAAGTCCTGTAGCCATCAGTGTCTTTGGGAGTCTGTGTGTGTGTGGTGGGAATGAGGGATGAAAATAAATCTTCATCCTCTATAGTGGAAGTCAACCATATATTTATTGAATGTCCCCATTGCAAGTATGATACTTCCATTTTTTACTTTTTCACTACAGAAACCCACCCTCCCAACCTATTTTTTGTTGTTGTTGTTGGAATTTGCCTAGATAAAGCACTTTTAGTCTTCTGCTAGGGTGGAGAAGGGACAGTCACCTGATTATAAAAAGTTGAGGTAGTGACGTACAATTCAAACTGCTTCTTACATAGCTTCAAGCCAAGCAAACCCAACAGCCCTGTCTTCCTCCCACTTCCCCTTCACTTTTCATAGGGCTGATACTACCAACTTCAGAGACTTTCAGGGATTCTGTGGAGCAAATTGGGTTGATTCTTAAAGAGTTTTTCTGCTACAAGCTCAGAATTTAGCTGCCTCAAGTCTGTTAATACAATCTTCACCCAGCTCTCTTCCAACTTCATATATTTTATTGTTGTCTTCTCTCTCCATCTTATTTTTGTGGATAGATCCCCAATACTACAATTTTGAGGGGTTTAAGGAAGTAAGTGGAAGTAGATGTGTTTCACCAATCCTCCATCTTTTCTGAAGAGCTGGGAACTAAATGCTCTCAAGACTTCTTTCCAGGCCCTATATGATTCTACAATATCACTTTAACAAGAATGTGCCAACTGTAATCTATGTGTATGTTGAGACTCACCCGCATCTCCCCATACATCTCCAGGACTTTATCCTTTACTTTAAACTGTTCTTCTTGGTCAATGTCTCGAATGCTGAGGACTCTAGTCCTGTACTGGCGGAACTGATGAACCTCCTCTGCCTTTTGCATTGCCTGCTGCTGGTTCAGTTCCTCTGTTTGTAGCACAGGGTCTTTGGTTACTGTTCTTCTATAAAAACATCCAAAGAGATGCATAAACCATTTTGGAATGCTAGGATGAACTTTACTTTAAAATTCAAAAATTAAAATCATATGAACAGTGTGGTGGACTGAATCCAATAGAATATTAGGAATAGAAAGGATAAACTATTAATTTTTGATGGATTACACAGCACTTCTTGAGTCACTAATATTTTAGGAAAGAATTCTAGGCAAATGCCAATAAAATCAAATGTACCATGTGATGAGGTATTCATGGAATTGGTGTTGGAAACTACAAGAATATTTGGAGGTTTTCTTTATTTAATTTATGCAGCTAAATAATGTTGAAAATATTTGCAAACTTATAAATATGCTTGAGTAACTATCTCCCTCTATTAATCCTATTGTCTGATTTCAATAAAATTGAACCTACTTAAATATCAGCAGGAAGGGATCCCTGGGTGGCGCAGCGGTTTGGCGCCTGCCTTTGGCCCAGGGCGCGATCCTGGAGACCCGGGATCGAATCCCACATCAGGCTCCCGGCGCATGGAGCCTGCTTCTCCCTCTGCCTGTGTCTCTGCCTCTCTCTCTTTCTCTCTGTATGACTATCATAAATAAATAAAATTTAAAAAAAAAAAAAATATATCAGCAGGAATACTGGGAATTTTCAGTACTCAACTCACCTTAATCAGCTTACAAATTAAATCTTTACATAAAATATTCAAATGTTTTTATAGTTGACCTAATAAAACATTTGCTAAATTTGAGATGTAAACTCATGTACTTCTAAAAATTTGAATACATTGATGTATATTAAGCTTTAAATGCTTAATTTAAAGTTGCTCAAATTTTCAGTTGTTTAGTATCTGCTTACTAATGTATCCAAAATTCTATGAACACAGATGTCTGAATTAATTATGTTTATTAGAACTTACCGTATATACTGAGTTAAGTCTACACACTCCAGCGCTTTTCTAATAAGTTGTGGAGACATTTCCAAAATTGTTGGGGTTCGTGAAGGAGGCCCTGTTAAAAAAAAGTCCTAGACTTTCAAAAAAGAATCAACACTTACTACATGACTGTTATATCTTATTTTAATTAAAAAAATATCTTCTGTTAAAAAAAAGCAACCAATGATTGGACTTATCTAATTTAATATGATTTTAATGTGGCTCAATGTAACTTTATTAAAATATAATTATATTTCATATCTCTCTTCTAGCTGGTGTTACTATACTTACAGTTACATGAAGGAGATGGAAAAATGAATATATTCTATAAGAAGAGTAACAGAATCTTATCATGAAGCTAGTTAAATGAAGAGGGAGACAAGAACTAAAAGTCATACTGTATTTCATCATAAACTAAATAACCCAATATTTAAAATGCTTAGTCTAGGGTTAAAAGCCGTCATAAGAATTATGAGAATAGGATATAAAAATATTTGAGACATATCAGTCTACTTTAAGAAATTTGTAGATATGTGGAGTAGGTAACATATATCAGGCAAACACTGAAAATCAATTTAGCAGGAGATTTCTACTCTGTAGACTCGTATGAACCCATGAGTACAAACTTAAAAAGAGACTTTAGAGTCTAAAATATTAACCATTCAGGTTTTCCAGGACATTTATTTTCCTTTTAAAAATGTTATTGGAGTATAATTTACATGTCATAAAATTCACCCATTTTAAAAGTGTAATTCAATGCTTTTTTAAAAGATTGTATGTATGTATGTATGTATGTATTTATTTATTTTAAAGATTTTATTTATTTATTCATGAGAAACACACAGAGAGAGGCGGAGACACAGGCAGAGGGAGAAGCAGGGTCCTCACAGGGAGCCCAGAGCAGGACTCCATCCTGGATCCCGGGATCACGCCCTGGGCCAAAGGCAGACGCTCAACCCCTGAGCCACCCAGGGAGCCCATAATTCAATGCTTTTTAATACGTTTACAGAGTTGTGTGACCATCTCAACTCAGCCCCATGATAAAAACATAAATTCGATCATATTCTTCATTTTATAACATAAAACATTCTTGAAGAATTGACATTCTACAATATGTCGTTTAGAAAGCAGTAGCCAATAACTTCTTTTTTCATTGTGATTATTATGGGATCTTAGATTTCTAAAGTTCATTTACTTTTCTTATGAACATACCTACTTATACTGCTATCTTTTTGGCATTTCAAACATGAATTGTTTCTATAAGACATAACTGTGCTTACTTTGACTGGAAAGAAAATACTAGTTAATTAGATGTTTGTTACAAACTATAGAAATGATCCCTGAAAGTATAATCTTGTGTTTTCTTACCTCTTACCAAATAACATATATTTAAACAGAAAAGGGTGTGGGAAAGGGGCCAAGAAGGTTCATCTCGATGTTCTGCAAAACTCTGTTGTGTCAGAATATGGTGAAAGTGTGTTATGACAGCCTTGAACCTCTAGAACAGTGCAGCCCAAAGTGTGTGCGTGTGGATGCATGTGTTTCTCTGTGTGTGTGTGTGTGTGTGTGTGTGTGTGTGTGTGTGTGTATACCATCCTCTGTCTGCAAACTGGCCCTCTATGGGATAAATTCTGAAAGTGAGAATATGCATTTAGAAATATCTTTTGTTTTTAAAGATTGTATTTAGTTATTTGACAGAGAGAGCAAGAAAACACAAGCAGGAGAATAGCAGAGGGAGAAGCAGACTCCCCACTGAGCGGGGATCCCAGAGGAGGACTCCATCCCAGGACCCTGAGATCATGACCTGAGCTGAAGGCAGATGCTTAATCAACTGTGAAAAATGAGGAGCAGAAAAGCTGACATGAAAGCGGTGCCTGCCAACTCTGGTCTGGGGCTCTATGCAAAAAATGAAATCTGCAGCATGACTCACTACCCAAGGCTGGAGTGAAGAATCCTGATTACATCCCATTTTTACAACTTAAAAGTTTACCTTGTTAGTATATAAATAAACAGTTCTACTTCTGAATGTAATTATATTTTCATTTCACAGGTCTTTAACCAAGTGTGGGGGAAAGTTTGCATTCCATTAGAGATCACAATATATGGATTCCAAAGAACTAGGGTTTGAATCCTGCTTTACTCTGCACTGTTTCAGCCTCCCTCCCTCACATGATGCATCTATGTCACTTCAATTTTGAAGCAGAAATAGTAGTATATGCTTTGGCTAGTTCATAGAGGCTCCAGTGAGATAATATATGCAAAGCCACTCTACATAATAAATATTAATATAGAGTGATAGATGCTATTCTTTTTTTTTGATAGATGCTATTCTAATTAAGTTTTAGTGTCACGTCATTTATGTCATTATTTATTAAATGAGTGCTTACTTTCAAAATATTGGATCAAAAAATAGAATCTCTTGTTACTATAAGTAAAAGCTCTTTGAATTTCTGAATTTTCTTCTGCCCTGTGGAAATCCTTCAAGGACCTGTTTTAACCACAAACAGCTTTTAATTTAAAAATTCTCAGACTGGTTGAGCAATTTTGAGAAGAGAACCATTGCTATTGTTTCTAATGATGCAGCCTTCCAAAATATCTTTCTTTCCTGCCTGGGTTCTGAACAAGTAGAGAAATAAAGAGTAAGATTTTTGCCACTGATATAGGTATAATTGGAGAATGCAGTTCCATGTGAGAGGCAAACGGGCCATGGTCACAAAACTTAACAGCTGGATAGCTGACCCCTGCTGCCCTGTCACTACCATAGGTAGTGCTTCTAACTCAGGGATGAGCAAGGGACTCAGGATCCCCTATGGGCAGCCCAGTTTATTGTTTCAACCATATAGGGCATTTAATCCCTTAGCAACAGAGAATCCAGGAACTGCTTAGGGGAAATCCTTCCTCATAGAGCCCAGGATGAAAAGATATTTCTCTGTAAAACCTTCTATTAAGGATTTAGGTTCATTTTAGCAAACAAATACGAATCCCCATTATACAGAAATGAACCAAATCAGCATGCATTGTGCACCATTGAAAACTCTCCTCCAAAATTGTAGAATCCAAATATTATAGATTTGTTATAAAAAGGTAAAAGGAAAATATATCATGTAGCATATTGTAGATAAAATAGAAAGGATCTGTGTTTGGTGACAAGGGCATGTGCGGTCACTGCAATTTTATTTTTAGTATTTTTTTAAAGATTTTATTTATTTATTCATGAGAGACACACAGAGAGAGGCAGAGACACAGGCAGAGGGAGAAGCAGACTCCCCATGGGGAGCCTGATGTGGGACTCGATCCCAGGACCCCGGGATTCAGGCCCTGAGCTCAACCGCTGAGCCACCCAGGCGTCCCATATTTTCTAGTATTTGTAGACACAGAAAAATGTACAAAAATACACCTGCTACATTTTTGGGGGGTCCACGTCTATCTTTAAGGTAATGAGGTCCTTGAGCAAATGATCAACTCTGATAAGCAAAATGAAACCCTATGATTCCAAAATACATATTTTTCTGTTTTATAACCCTAGTCATCACGTTAGTGTCTTTTCCAGAATTTTTACTTCCGAGTACATATTTGTCTAACAAATGAGAATAATACTTACTGATATTTTCTTTTCGTGTACTCTGTTCCTCCTTCCCTGCTGGGGACGTTCCTCCACTTTCACTGCTCACCAATTTTGATAGATCCTTCAAGCCCTTGCTCATTTGACATTTCTTCCACAGCATACTCCCCGATAGTATGACATCTTTGCTCTCAGAGCCAATGGAACCCTTTGTGTCTGACTCTTTTATGGCATTCGGAGATATTTCAACTACAACATGACATGTGCATTACTAAAGAAAATTTGCACTCTATAAAAATCATATGCAAAAAAGTAACAGGGCTTGTGGGAGCCAGTTATGTGCAGACTTGAAAGCTTTGCCACCTCTAACCAGAGTACTAGCAAAAACAATCATTAGTAGCCTCTGAAAACACCATGGATGGTCCAGACAACTAGCATGTCTGGAAGTGCCTCAGGATATGAAAACATGACATAAAAATGGACGCTTTAGCAGGGGCGGGGGGGCATTGTCAATGAAATGGGATCTCTAAACCACTGGGGCCATTGCTAGGGTGAGCCCTGGAGGAAGTACAACTAACTGGCTTTGGGGGAAACGTATGTGAGTAGGATTCTCCTCTCTGGAGGAGCCCTGTGTCCAGGCACCTGTCTCAAATTATCTTGAAATAGAGCTGACAAGAGCTCTTGCTTGTGAAGTTGCAAAGCTGGAAAGTTTTTCCTTAATGCTTTAATTCTACTCCCGTGTTCTAGATCTTTAATGCCTAAGAAAAAGCTGTGTAAAACCTACCACAACTTCCCCATTATGCAGACATTCCCCCCCCCCCCGCCATTTATCATGTGCAGAAAATTTAATTAATATTATATTCTGCTTTGAATAAAAGGTGATAATTTTTGAAAGCATGGAGAAATGTTGAAATAAATATATTATTAAAATTGATAAACCTCTAGAGCAAAAAGGATCAAATAAAAAAGCAATTAAAATAAAACTTATTCCAGGGGTGCCTAAGTAGCTCAAAAGGTTAAGTGTCTGCCTTCCTTTGGCTCAGATCATGGTCCCAAGCCCTGCATCAGGCTCCCTGCTCAGTGCGGAGTCTGCTTCACCCTCTGCTACTGTCTTATGCTCTTTCTCACTATCTTTGTCTCTCTCTCTCTCAAATAAACAAATAAAATCTTTAAAAAATATCTTAAAAAATAAAATTTATTCCAGGAAGTTTAACTTAGATAAAATAAACAAATTTCTTATAAAATGTACCTTACTAATCCTGACCCAAGTAGAAGTAGACCAGCTAAATAATGAGGGATAGAAAGTATACAGTATACGAGTCCAAACATGAAGCCCAAGAGCAGACAAAATGAAAATGTGGTAATAGAGGTCAGACTAGTAATTACCTTGAGGGAAAGCATGGCTGAGGGAAGGGAATGAGGAAGACTGGGGATGTTTAAGTGTTTATATCTTTATCTGAATGGTGGTCCCTGAGTGTATACAAATGTAAAAATTTATCAAGCTATACAATGAATATTTGCGCATTTATTGCTTAGATGTTTTAGGACAAAGTCACCCTCCTTTGAGCCTTGTTCTCCACGAGGCCTTGTCCTTGGCTTGTGAATCCCAGTTTTAGCAAAGAATCCTGCTGGACTAATTTATCAGGAACTCACGAACCCAGCTCCTCTCTTCTCCTACCCTGGATATCTAACCAAGTTTTTCTGAGTAAGTTTCCACCCCTCTCTGCCTAGTCACTATAAAGCACCATTTGTCCCTGCTGTATTCAAAGCTGAATTCAATCTCTCTCTCCTACTACAATGGTCTTGACTCCTATTGCAATAATCTTGAATAGTCTTCCTTGCCATTTTTAACAAGTTATCTAGTGCAACATTTTTCTTATGCATATAACTCAATATAACATTTAAAAATAATAAAATCTAATAAAATAAATTTAAAAATAATAATCTGATAGAATCATAATAAAACTATTCACCTTTGTATTATTAATATGGTAACAGACTTTAACAGTTAGAAAAGTGAGTACTTTAGGAGTTAGAAATATTTCAAATCCCAACTTTATGACTTTTTAGATGTGTGACTTAGGAAGAGTATGGTGACTCTCTGAGCACTGGTCTCTCTATATGTAAAATAGGAATAGCACTGTCAACCTCTCGTTGCTGTAGGTTAAAAAAGAGAAAACAAACAAGGGTGTTGTGAAAAGTACCCATCCCAGGAAAACAAAATCAGGGTGATATTTGTTGTTTATACTCTTTATATGAAAACTTAAGGGACATTATCTTTATAACAATCATTGAATTACATTCTTGAAGATGTCAATGTGGAAAAGCATGACTAGGGATGTGAATGCCTTCAGCTTCCCTGGGCATCCCAATGAGTGGATAGACAGGAGCATCAAAAGGCGCTCTGGGGTAACAGAGAGCCATCTGCAAGCTGGCTCTTGTGAACTTAGCAATTTACAGAGCAAATTACTCTGGGCCTGTGTCCTTATTGGTAAGTTGGAAATCCTATTATAGATCAGTGGATTCATGAGAGTGTTCAATGAAATAATTAGTATTTTTGGTCCTAGGCTGACAGCAATCACTCAGTAAAAGCAGTTAGCTTGATCTTATTGCTATTATTTATAGTTATTATTACTAGAAAGGTGCCTGACTGACACTAGTAGGCCTGCCTTTAAGGTCACACACTGCCACCTTTGAACCAGGCTGCATTCATATTTCTGGTTTCATCTTTTCTTAAATGGAGAAAACCCTGCCTCCTTGTGGAAAAAGCAAACATCTGCTTGGTAAAAAGCAAACATCTCAGAATCTGTTTTCCTATCCTGTAGAATATGCTCTATCTTTCAAAAGGTACAAGGCATAGCTCCATGCTCAGAGGCAGCTGGGGCAGGGTTCACTGACCTTCCTCCACTGCTTTAGTTTGGCTCTCACTCACAGGCACACTGTCAGCATCTGGTATTTTCTTAATGAACTGGCTGAGGTAATGCAGGCGAGCCTGGGAAGCCTAAAGAACAAATGCTATCAATGAACAACAGTCCAGGCAACAACACTTAAAGAATGCATGAAAGAAGCAGGAGAATGTGAATAAGTATGGCAGTTTGAATGAGGCCAGCTCTGATTATCAAAGAAACTCAAATTCTGAGCCATCCATCATTCTGACAGTTGTTTTTGAGAACTAATGAAGAAGCAGTCCTAAAACGAATACACTAGGCATGCAGGCTTAGATCCAGTTGCTCCTGAGCCTTTTTCATCTGGCTTACTAACCCTGAGTTGGAACATGAAACACAGATGAGCAATAATGGTTCCCTGTAGCAATGATTCTTATGTGAAATCGAGCAGGATGGGAGACACGAAGTATGTTATTCTACATGCTTTCTATCCATTCAAGGCTGTCCAAAGTACACGAAAGCACATATTAAATATTTTTATGCTTTCTGACTTGGGAATGTGAGAACAGACATGGATTTGCCCACACCACATGAAAGAATGAGGGAATCTGTAGTTTGGGCCCATAAGGGGCACCGTTATGTACTTCGCTTCTGCGAGTCATCTGGTATTGGTCATCTGCACAACATTTTGCAATGTATTCAAATGTGGTCTTAACATTTAGTGAGTGAGTGTCTAACAAAATTCCAGGTACCATTCCTAAAGGAAAGACTAGGCACTTTTACCAACATGGCCCTTCCTTCAGACCAATGCCTAGGAATGGAAAGTTAAAGAACAACTTTTCAAACTCGAGTGACCTTGATAGCTCTTCCTGGCTCGGTTGTCTCCCAGGCCTGTTTCATGGCTCGGATTTCATCTGCTCGTTCTGTATCTTTTTTCACTTCAAAAAATTCTGCTTCATTGTGTTCAGTGACCAACCTCAAAATCCAGTATGGTTTATTTGGGTCCTCTTGTTGAGGGTGAACAGTGGATACCTGATAAATAAAATAAAAATCTTTGGGTCAGGTGTTTTCTCCTCCATTCAGAAGGCTCTGGATTTTAGCCCATGACCCATAATCTAACTATTAATTTTTTACCCAGGAGAAATGAACACACATGTTCACAAAAATATTGGACAAAAAATTCATTATAGCCTTACTCATAAAAGCCAAAAAAGGAAACAATATAAACGTTTCTCAATTGATGAATAGATAAATTATCATCTGGCCATATCATTGAATGCTACTTACATTAAAAAGTAATAAACTATTGAGGTTAACCACAATGCAGATGAATCTTACAGGTAGACATCATACTGAGATCAAGAAGCTGAGCAGAGAAGAATACATCTTTTATGATTCATTTGTATGAAATTCCAGAACAGGCAAAACTGCTGCCTGCAGATGTGTGTGAAGATGTCAGAATCCAGTGCAAGGAGGTTTGAGGGAATCTCCAAGCTTATGGAAATGGTCTACACTTTATACCTTGATAGAGATGTGGGTTACAGGGTGAATGCCCTTGTCACAATTCATTGAATTGTATAATTAAGATTACTGCATTTCACTGCATGCAAATTTTACCTAACAACTGTCAACAAAGAAAAAAAGAAAATTCTCAATTGCATTTAGGAGTATACAGCATCACTTTAAAAAATGAGGGGAGGAATAGTTGATCATGTCCATAATGGATATATACACATTATGAAAGTTAACATTTGAAATCTCATAGGATTATTTTCACAAACCATAGGCTGGAAGCAGATTGACATAGGGCTTGAAATATGTAGATAAGTGAGGCTCATTGGTGACAATCTGATAGGGAGAGAGGCTGAATCTAATGTGGTTACTAGCACTTTACATACGCGATTGAGACAATGTCAATTATCCATGTTAAAAAATGTAGATGGCGAAGCAGGGATCTGTAGGGCCACTGAATAAAGTTCTTGTGGGAGATCTTTTTCCCTTCTACAATATTCCCCTAATGCTCAGATGAGAACTTAAATCTCACAATTGAAAGCTCTTTTATTTCTTCCTTTTACAACACAGTACAAAAGATTTTATTATCTTTTATGCTGAATGATAAATGAGTCTATCAGAAACTTCTCTAGGATCAGGAAAGGGACTATGATGAAGGACTACGGGGTTAGGGGCACATGTAAGAGTTTATGAATTTGTAAACATGTAAGAGTTTGTTTTAAACCTCAATAATTTATTTTGTGGATGATAATAATATTTTCTTAGTGAATCCAAATAATTTATTCATAAAACTGAATGATAAACTGGAGCTACATCTAGAGAAGTTAACGCGCAGCATTATTTTGACTTTTCAAGGAAAGAAAGCGGTTGATTGAAATCACTTCACCTATGTTTTTTAACCAAACAATGTTAAAAAATAATCTAATTTCAGGGACACCCGGGTGGCTCAGTGGTCGCGTGTCTGCCTTTGGCTCAGGTCGTGGCCCCAGGGTCCTGGGATCGAGTCCCACATCAGGTTCCCTGCAGGGAGCCTGCTTCTCCTTCTGCCTGTGTCTCTGCCTCTCTCTAGAAAGAGATTTCTATCTCTCATGACTACATACATTTAAAAAATAATTTTTTTAAAAAGATTTTTTAAAAATAACCTGCTTTTAAATAGAAAATTGAGTCTGGTCCTTTCAAAAGTAATAATCCCTTGATAAAGAAATTTTTCTTTCTTTTTCCATATCTATTTAGCTATTACAATAAAGGGCAGCATTTGGATTATAAAATGTAGCTAGTGAAAACATAAGTAACATAAATTTAAGAAGAAATTAGCTTTTCTGCATGAAATAAAATCGATGATCAAGTAAATTCAACATGATTATGGTGATTAAAGTGAAAATACAAAGTATAATATGTTTTCAGTTTCTTGTTTGGCATATATGTTAATACATCTTCAAATATGAAACAATATAACATCAATGCCTACTAATCAACTGGCACAATATTAAGATTCCTAAAGCTTAGTTATTATTATCTTAAAGACCTAATTTTCATGTGAATTCTGTAATTCTCATGTGAATTCTTGGTTACAGAATGCATCGTGTGCTGTGCAAACTGATCCAAGTACCATCTTTTCTCGGATTCCTCAGAATTCATGAGTATTTCAAAGTTAACTCAGGTCGAATTCCACAACTCCTTATTAAATGATGGATCTTCTGAACATTCATCACAATTTGAAAAAGAATGGAGGGCCACCATACATGTCAGGTTTTTTTCCCCAATCACTACTTTTCTGTAGAATTGCTTTTTCTTGACTTAATATTTTTACAAGTTTTTAAATTTTTTCTTCATTTCTTTTTACATACCTTAATGCCCCCAGCTACAGCTTTTCATTTCGATTTTCATCTAGAGAGAGGTATGTTATCACACATTATAGGGCTGACTCTAAAATATGTTTCAGGAAGCAGTAAATCATCAAGTACTATATGGACTGCTGTATTTATAGCACTATTTGTATCATTAGACATTTGGTTTTCAAGCTTGTGTATATCAGTGTCTCTCACATGTCTCTTATAATGTCCAATGCCCAGATACTACATATACTATAGTGTAGTATACTATGCACTCTAATGGGACATCTGGCCAAAGATGTTTATGCTCATGCAGCACAAACACTTAGGAGCTATTCAGAAGGTGACTTGTCAGTCACCTTGATGAAGATCACTTCCCAAATGCATGCTCTACAAAGTATCCTGGAGTAGCAGATGAGGCTCATATGGCCTGCCACATTTTATACTGACAGCTTCCCAAATAGTAAGAGTTGATTCCAGGGAAATGACCATAGTTTCTGAATAGAAAAGCTTTTGGCATTTCCCCTTGTTTATCATGGTACTTATTGCAGTTCCCTCAGGACTGTGGATTCCTTGCTTGTTCAATCATTGGTGCATATCCCATTCTATCCTTGAGAGTACTTCCCCACGTTTGACTCCTTTTAGGAGTCAAAAATGCATGGCTCCAACTCGGTTTGACTGCTTTAACAATGACGTTTTGTGAAAACACATGTGATACTAATTTTTGATAAAGTTCCTCACATTCATCTAGGTCCCGACAAAATAACTTCAATAGGAAAGCTCATATGACAGCTGTGCATACACCTCAAATGCAGTCGAATTGCTGAAGAACTGGCTTCTAAGCAAGCTTAACTCATTTTGGAAGTATCTGAAGAGCCAACCACACAACCCCCTTGCTCTTCTGCCATCAATTGTGAGAATTTGGATAGCTCCTCCTTTCATTGTTTTCATGTAGCCAATTAAGGCCTGAAGAGCACCATTCTTGTAATAGTTGTAATAAATATAGAACAATTCTTTCCATGGAAGCCACTTCTTTTACCTCAAGAAATTACAGTAGATGAAGAGTCAGTTATTTGATCCTATTAACATAGATCTTTGGGTCCATTGTTCTATGTTTGAACTAGAGCCCGGGTTCTGTCATTAATACCCTTATAATCTTTTCTTTCTGAAGAGACAAATCCTTTTTTTTCTCTGCTTTTTTGTCTTTTTGTCTTTGCCATAGCCCACACAGTTTTCATCCCCTGTTTTTGTTCTCTTGACCCAATCAGACTTTGATTTGGGGATAGGCCAACCAGTGTAACTAGGTATCGAGTTTGCACACCTCCAATGGGATAAGAAAGTGAGCAGTACTTTGCTTAGTAGAAACTGGAAGAATCTCAGCTGTCCAGTAGGGCTTGCAGGCTTGTCCACAGCATATAAAGAAAATATAAGCATAGCTTCTTGTCAGTCAGGATGCCGGGACCTGGAGAACTGGATTTTTCTTCTTCAGTGTTTTTATATTCAACTTCTGATTTATCCTAGCAATGTTTATTTTCCTTTTTATAAGGCATGTTTCCCCTGACATTTGAAGTATGAATTAATATGATTTGATAGAAGCTGCAATGACTCTTCAAATTCCGTGGTTATACTGTGTAATTAAAGGCTTCACTCACTTCCCCTTATCTTCATCTTCATTCATACCGTGGCTTTTCTTTTCTGGAAAACTATTTTCTGCTGCATTGAACACTATACTTTTTCGGAGATTTAATGGTTTAATGGTTTTCTGTTTTAACCAGCCACTAACTGACCCTTTTTAAAATATCCTAGAACTTGGCTTAACTTGAGCTAAATGTGAAATCATTTCATTCTGATTGTCAAAAACAGACATTGAAACAAAGTTCAAAGTTCTTTTTAAAATAGGACACATGGAGGCATCTGGGTGGCTAAGTCAGTTAAGTGTCAGACTCTTGGCTTCAGTTCAGGTCATGATCTCAGGGTCCTGAAGAATCTGCTTCACTTTAATCCATTTATATCTTATTTTGCCTGGATGAAAACCTCTTTGTGGACTGATGTGACTTATCCTCCAATAATGTTTGAGTGAGCACAAAAAAAAAAAGCAGCTGCTTCTCTGCTTCCCACCAGACTTCTTGCATCCAAGAAGACTTCTTGGATGCAGGTTGCAACTGTTCCTGCAGCACTGGTAACTTTCCTCTTCCCAGCACTGACATTGACTAGAGCTGGCCTCCATCAGCCGAGTCCCAACACAAAGGAAGAGCAGCAGCCAAGGGGCCACCCCTCATCAGTTCCATTCCACCCCCAGCAAGAAGTCAGGTTAAGCTTTACTTCCCAATGTTTCCAAGGGTAGAATCCAACTAACAAATTAAATCCTGGCAATGCAACTGGACAGGATTTTCCACTACTGAAGGGAAGGACAGCTGATCATTATCTTTTCTCCCAATTTGTTAATTTGCCTTTATCGTCCTTTACTAGTGATACCAACATCCTGTTCAGTTGATTCACCTGCAAACCCAAGAGATATCCTTTGTTTCTTCTTGTTCCTTCTCACCTACTTGGCATTAAGAACTATGTACACTGTTCATCTCGTTGATAGTTCTTTTTTGTCTTCTTCCTCCTTTCTTACCTGTACCTGGTACACTTTGCCGGCTTTTGTCTGGATTACTGCAGTAGTTTCTTGAATGATTTTCCACATCCCTAGTCTTTTTCCGTTTAAATGTATACCTTTAAAAGCCACCAGGGTATCTGAAATGTAAATCTGATCACATCAATTTATTTTTTAACCCCTCTTCTTCCATCCCACCCCCAGCCAGGCTTAGTCTAGACAGTGATCACAAGTGTTGGGAAGATTTTATCCTCATGGGTAATTTGAGCTCAGTGTTTTTAAATAATCTGAATTTGAGTATGTTTAGGACTGTGCTTACACTCCTCAACTTTGCCCCCACAACTTCTTCCTTATCCCTAATCATTGTAATTACCTAACTGGTCCTGAAGGAATTTGGAATCATGACTTCTGGGCTGTAGATATAGAGTCCTAGCCTCCTAATGAGGCTTAAAGTCCTCCTCCTTCTGACCCTTACCTCTCCAGCCCCATATTTCATACTTTAATGCTAAACAAACAAACAAAACAAAACAAAAAACCACATAGAGTGTGTTAATTTTCACCTTAGAATGTCTTTGCTCTTTGAATCAGGTCAGGATTTGGCTCCTCTAGGAGAGAGAAGCTAGAATAAGTACCTCTTCTTCCTACCACTTCACATGCAGCATCTCATATTAAAACTCTGTTTGCCATCAGTCTCTTCCATTAGACTGCAAGCTTTTTGAAGGTAAGGACTGTATAATATTAATATTAAAGGCCAAAGCCAAAATTCAGTGTCTTATAGACACAGTGTCTTAAAATTTTGATTAATAGATTTTTGATTCTAAACTTGGGAAAGCAGCTGGCAGAAAGTATCCAAGGAACATCCTTAAATTTATCTAGATGGTTGCTAGAATCAAGGAGATGGACATTTTCAATTTTGTCCACAGGAAAGATAGACAAGTAGGAACCCCATGAATGTACATTTACACCCACCGGAGGCTCAAAGCGAGGTGCTTGCTTTTCTTTGGCTGTCTTGTCTTTCTCCGAAGATTTATCTTTGCCTTTTCTTGTTTTGGAAGTTCCTGAAGATTTTTGCCCCTCACTAATAGTATGGGAATCCGGGCTTCCTAAGGTGACTAACTCCTCGTGTTTCTCTCCATGAGCTAGAGAGACATAAAAATGGAAACCAGTGAATCGTAAGAATAGAATCATGTCACACAGGAAAAGGGGAGTAGGTCAGGAAAAAAGTTGTTAATTTAAGAGTTTTGGATTTCTTTTCCTTTTTTAAAAAATTGTATAAATATCTGTGTGATTCTCCTTTACAAAACAGAGATAATTCACATACGGCACACCACTGAAATTATAAATCAGTAGGTTTTGATATTTGTAAGCCTATTCAAAAATTATCACTATCTAATTCGTTTCCAGTATGGATCCTTTCAGTAAATTTTCTTGCCTAATTTCCTTGGCTAGGATCTCCACTACAATAATAAATTTATTTATCTCTGCTATAATATGTTTTATTCTCTTCCCTCTGCTTGCTCAAAGGAGGATATGAAGGGTTTTACCTTATGTTCTATTACCTGTTTCTAACAACTACATATCCAAGTGGCAAAGGAACAAATGATATTTGTTGAATCCCTACTATGTTTCTTATTTTTATCATTCTCAAAGTCCCAACAGGGCATATTCAACAATTTGCTTATGTTGGGAGTTGAGTGATCATTCAAACATGAGTTCAAAGAACATGTAAGCCCCTTCCAAAAATGGAATCTGTAAGTCATCCCACTAGCAAAGTAAAATAGTAATTGTCAGGAATCCAGTTCTTATCAATGACTTAGTGTCAGTTATTAGTGATTTTCAAATTAGGGTATATCATCCTCATGACTGCAGAGGGACCGTAAGTACCACAGTTCTCTAAGGGGGTGACTTGTCTTACTGCCAGCAATCCCAGTTGCTGAGAAATGTTGCACTAGGGAAAATTCTTTGGTCATATAACCAAGTGACTTGGGGTGAATCTTGGATCAACTATTCAATAGGTTTACTTTGGCAGATTTATTAGTCTTTTGATTTTGTTTTCTTTTCTGTATAATGGAGAAGTTAGTACCATGCCCACGGGGCTTAAAATAAACTACATAGGGAATTTAAAATAGGACTGGACCTAGTATCATACACACCGGGTTTTTAAGATATTAAAACTCAGCTGAAATTAAACCTCAAACTGCCCCATTAAGTATTTCTGGGGTTCTTTTTTTCTTACTAACCGTAGGTCTTAGAGTTTCAGTCATATATTTAGATGTATTTGAGTCCCTTCAAATTGACATATTCTAATATTCAAGTTTACAATATGTGAACATATTGTATGGTGTCAGGTATACAGCAGATGCACACCACTGTCTTCCTTTACATTATTAATATAGAATAAAATAATTTCCTATTCTTTAATAGCATACAATATAGTAACTTTCTCACAAACTGCAAGTCCTTTAAAAGCCGTAATATCATTATATACTTCATTTTGATCCCTAACTTCACCTAGTATAATTCTGAATTCATTATATGTATTCATATCAGATTGTTAATAAGTAAAACTTTATAGGGAAACTGTATGTGTTTAGAGCATATTTATCAATAAGGTATAAGAATAAATACCCTACTAATTCAAAACCTATGAGAAATGTGACCTCACGTTGTATATTCATGTAATTAGTAGAGTTCTAGAGTAAATGACCATTGAAATAAACTAATATACTCCTTGCAGAGAAGAAATGCTTGGGCAGTAACTGTTGATGAAATGAACTTGAAAATACCTTTAGCATTACAACTTTAGTTTTCCTCTTACTTTATCTTACATTTATTCAGAATACAGTAGACATAAATCTTCAGTAGGTAATAAAAATTACAGAAACATATTTTTTATGATTAAAATTCAGTGCTTAGATTTATGGATCCAGGAACTTAAAAAAGTGGCTGGAATTTGAACATTAACATAATTTCTAAACTAGAATACTTGCTCGGGATTAAGTACACATTTACCAAGTGTGATTGTACTTGGTACATGTAAACAGGAAAATCTTTTTTTTTTTTTAAGATTTTATTTATTTATTCATGAGAGACAAACAGAGAGAGAGAGAGAGAGGCAGAGACACAGGCAGAGGGAGAAGCAGGCTCCATGCGGGGAGCCTGATGTGGGACTCCATCTCTGGACTCCAGGATTACGCCCCAGGGCGAAGGCAGCACTAAACCACTGAGCCACCCAGGGAACCCCGTAAACAGGAAAATCTTTAGATGATAGATGATAAATAGATAGATGGATAGCTAGCTAGCTAATCTGATTATGTTTGGTTTCTTCAAAGACTTTGAAATGGAAACACCATGCATATATTGTGCCTAAGGAAGAACAATATACTGTTAATTAGAGTTAAGAAAATAATATTATAGTCCTGCTAATAAAATTGGGTGGGACTTAAAAACCAAAGTCTTTTGAGAACGATAAAGTTATATGTGTCTTTGCAAATAGACTAGAATTTGAAAGGAGCAGGCCAGTAACATAAAAATGTAACATATTGGCAAAAGGACTTTCAAATAACAACATAACTAATTATTTATGAAGGTAGATCATATCACAAAGTGTTACCTGCTCCAGATCCTCTAATTTGGACTTCCTTAAGAGAAAGTCACCTGTCGCAGCAAGCAATTTCTACTAAAACTTATGTATTGAAATATACTAAAGGTGGCACTGTTGTCTCATGTTAACCAGAAGACAAGCTTCCTAAAAATTTATAACAGAAATATTCTAAGTTGAACATAGGTATATTTCAGGCCATATTTTTTATCATGGGTTATAAAGCTATGAATTTTTGGAAAGGATTATATATCTTATTTCTCACAGAATTTGAATGTTGAATTTAAAGCAATAAATGTGGCAATATTCCCATTGAATTTAGGATGCACATGAAATTTTAAATTAGAACACCAATATACTAATGAAAAAAAGACACTTGATCAATTTCTTCTTGATCTAAAGCACTTACAATTGAAAAAGTAAGCTGAAAATTGAAAAGATTAGTAACAATTTTTCTAAAATACATCATACCCTTAAAAATTGAAGTTGGTAGGTCTTGAGCTATAAATACAACTGGCACATAGAAGTTGACATATCGATATGTTTTCATTTAAACAAACTGGCTGCCTACAAATCCACATTTATAAACATGATACAGATTATTCTGAATTCAAAAGCTTCTTAACTTTCATAAGATTGACCAACATATGCTTTCAAATAGAAAAAAATTTCCTAGTTCATTTGAAATACAATTCAATTCTGAATTTATTTACTGGCTGCTTTCAGAAGCAAATGTATGATACAAGGCAACATGTAATTTAATTTTAGCAGCTGTTCATTCACACATAAAATTGTCAAATGCGATATCAAAAAAGAAGATGCAATTATTCCAAAAAAAACTCTTTTCTAGTTGAGTACATAATAATGAGAATACCATTTCTTTGAGGGTGACTAGATTCTAGGAACTTTACACGTATTATCTTGAAACTTCACAACAACCTTGAAAGATAGGAGTTATTACTCTAATGTCTCAGGTGATAAATAACCCAGTTTCAGATAACCTAAGGCATTCTAGGTGCTATGCTGTATTTCTCCATTTATTAGTAATTCCTTTTCTCTTCTTTTTTTTTTTATTGAGGCATAATTGATGTATAATATTGTATTAGTTTCAGGTAGACAATGTAACGATTCGATATTTGTGCATATTGCAAAAACGATCACCACCATAAGTCTAATAAATATTAATTTTAAAATAGCTTAATTTATATTACTAATTTTGTATCATTACCCAACTGGATACTTTACATTATACTATTTGATGAATTATACTACTGTGTTTATTTCAGATACTAATTTTTTTTTTTAAATTTTTATTTATTTATGATAGTCACAGAGAGAGAGAGAGAGGCAGAGACACAGGCGGAGGAAGAAGCAGGCTCCATGCACCGGGAGCCTGACGTGGGATTCGACCCCGGGTCTCCAGGATCGCGCCCTGGGCCAAAGGCAGGCGCCAAACCGCTGCGCCACCCAGGGATCCCTCAGATACTAATTTTTTAACTTCCTCTAGAGTTTGACATCTATTAATATATATTAAATGTATGAATACGATAGTTTGTCATATTGATCTGTTTATTGGAACTCCATCCATGTTGGACAACTTGAAGTTGAGAAACCTAAAAGATCTTCAGGAAAAACATGAGAAGACCCTTTATGCACACTTGTATGTTTAATAAAGAAATACAGATAGTTCCCTAAATAAAGATGTTTATTGAGGACACAATAAAGATCTGGATTGGTACTATCATATACTATTTTTTCCATCCCAAAACCCTTGTTAGATAATCAACTCCCATTCAAAATCCTAGCTATGCCTGTAATTAGCTGTGTGACCATGGGCATATTCCTTAAACAGAGTGTTCCTGCCTCAGTGTTCCCATATGCAAAATGATAACAGTTACAGCATCTACCTCATAGATTGATGTGAGGATTCACTGGGTCAATACACATAAAGCCTTCACAAACCCTCTGATGTAAATGTTAGCAGGTACAACCCCTACCACCATTAGTACTATGTCAATACTACTAGTTAGAAAGTCTCTAAAGGACAAAATGGTATAGTGGAAAGGTTGTGGGCTTTGGATTAAGTCAAACTTAGGTGAAAATCTTTGCTGCTTCCATCTGTGTAAATGTAGGCAAGTTACTTACAGCATCCAAACTTCACTTTCTCATGTGTAAAATCAGGATGGTCATTAACTACTTCTCAGATTTTTTTCATGAGAATTGAGGATCATATATGAAAAGTACACAGCACAGTAAGAGGCACATAATGAAACTAAAAAGATCATAATTGTAATAACCAAACTTCTAGATCTCTCCAGTGTTTTCTTTTTGCTTATAAAATAACAATTACATTCTTTTTGGTTTGATTTGCTTTGATTAAAATAGTAAAAGCTTCTGATTTATACATTTAAAATTTTATCTTTAGATACTAAAAAATATAAATGAGACATAACCACTTTAACGTATTAGTATGTATTCTTCATTTTCTTTTCTTTGTATACCCACTTTTGCTCTCTGACACACTCACATAATTTTGAAGAGTAGTGACATTTTAGGCTCACTAATGTCTAACAGCAGATGAAATCCTTATGTTAACAATAAAGAATGTCTGTGAACTTAGCACAAAAAAACATTTTTGAATCTTTCTTCCCCATCATTCCTGACTGAGGTCAAGAAGGAGAATGGCCTTGAATAGTGAGACATGCACATAGGGCTTTCCTGGTTGCTCTGTTCCTCATGTTCCTCTGACAGACATTAGCCTCTCTCCAGCCCTGAAGGTCTAAAACAGTCTCCTGTATATCTTCTGAGACATGATCTTCTTCTCGCCATTGTCATCTCCAAAGCAATGGTTCACTTCCCCTGCTTGGTATTCTTCAGGACTTCATCATACAAACTATTTCATACCCCTTCCCCCATCTCCACTTTATTATTTTTTTGAAGTTTCTTTTTTCAAGATTTTATTTATTTATTTGAGAGAGAAAGCACATGTAGGAGCAGGGTTGGGGGTGGAGGGAAAGGGAGAAGTTGTGACACGGGAGCTCCATCCCAGGACCCTGAGATCATGAAATGAGTTGAAGGCAGACACTTAACTGACTGAGCCACCGAGGCAACCCTTAGCTCCACTTTAAAGTGTCATTTCTTCTCTTTCTAAATATCCCCCAGTTGACATAAATTTACATAATTCACACAATTTATGTATATTGGGAACAAATTTCTTTTTTTTTTTAAGAAGTACTTTTTTTTTTTAATTTGTATTTATTTATAATAGTCACAGAGAGAGAGAGAGAGGCAGAGACACAGGCAGAGGGAGAAGTGGGCTCCATGCACCGGGAGCCCGACGTGGGATTCGATCCCGGGTCTCCAGGATCGCGCCCTGGGCCAAAGTCAGGCGCTAAGCCAGTGCGCCACCCAGGGATCCCGGGAACAAATTTCTAATTATTGAAGAAAGTATACACAGAAACTTAAAAACTTGCATTTGACTAGACTTGAGGGTATTTGAAGATACTTTGCACCTTTTTAGACGTTAGAAGTTCACCTTGGAGAGTTGGAAAGAAAGCACCTCATTCACTATTCTAACAGCATTATTCAATGTCCTTGCTACCTTTCCTGAACAGCTTAAATGTTTTCACAATTATCTCCTTTCTCAGTGTGCATTCTTCCATCTTGCTGGAACATTATTCAGAAACAGGTGTTCCCCATGAACTAGATCCTCAACTGAATTTAGAAAGATTGTTTCTGTTGTTTCCTTTTCATGATTTAAACTGGGATTATTTATTCCCTATCATGTGGATTTGAGTCCACACTGATCATTGCTATAAACAACAGTAGCATGACTATTTTGAGCTTGTTGAGACAGGCATAACAGAATATTATAATATAGAAATCAGAAGCATAAAGAGCTACAGACAACTCATGAAAGAGCCCACACAGACAAAAAACAAACAAAAAAACCCTGGGATTTGATTCACTCTCTCTGACCTATTAAAATCACTGGTACCCAGAACTGTAATGTAAAATCTAGTATTACTATACATTTTCTTTAAAAAACAAAAAACAAAATGCTATCTTTGCTGAACACACATCATACACACATGCTCACACAAAATAGTGCCATTTTTGTATTATTTTGACCTATTTTTATAATCATGAATATTTTATTGGCACATGGATCTTTAGCATTAAATATATAATCTAACTATATTATATATTATCTACATCTTTATAGGAGGGTGAGACAAAATCACCCAGTAATTTGCATCACCCATTATTTCAAGCAGATTTCTATTGATTTATACCAGAAAAATATCTAGATTTTTTTTAGCATAGTATAAACTATGAGACTTTGATTTGTACTCTAGAGAATGTGGAGATAATGACTAATTTAAAGGAGTTTTCAGCTTCCATATGCCATCATTCATATCATCATTGTGTTCTTTTCTGGAAGACAAGAATTTTAGATTGAAGTCTTATCTGCTCTGTATTTAAGATTATTTCAGATATTCTCAATGGCACTGGGCAGTGGGGGTATTATTGCCTCTGGGAGGAGAGGTAGAGGCAGAATGAAGAGATGTTTCAGATAAACTCATATTCTATGAATTTACCTAGGGGATTATGAAAGGGTGTCTGTCTTTGGGATTTTATGTACATCATTAGTCACCTGTGGCACAGCTACTGGTTCAAGAAACAAATTTTGAGCACCAGAATTTGCTCCAGGTTAAGCACAAAACACATATGGATAGCAAAAAGGTGGTAACAAAGTGGCTCTGGTGCCACTACTTTCTCTACATGTGTCCATGCTAAACACCAGGCCGGGATGCCATTAGAACTTAAACACTCTTGCTGTTCCTGGCACAGCAGGTTCATGCATTTGTTCACTAGATATTTACTAACAACTTCTATCTGGTTCTAGAGATGCATAATGAGGCTGAGGCATAGTCCCTTTCCCAGCGAGAGAGGGGCAGTGAGAAGGCAGACAAGTTCAAGATTCCCATAGAGTGCCACGTGTTCTATGGACACATACTCGATATGTGACAAAGGAAATGGGGAGTCTCAGTATCATTTAATTTCATATATTTTCTTCGGCTTTTATGTTGCACCATAGAATCTGTCCCTTCTTACAAAGATTTAATTCAATAATAATAATTTTCTCTTAATTTTGGTGATAAACCTTTATCAAGCCTTTACATGAACAGGTTCATGCATTTAGTATAAGCAAGCAAATGTGTGAACAGGGTTTTTTGACAATCAGTGAATAGGTGCAATAGTAGTAATAAGAGTAGCTTAGATGTATCCTTTCATTCACTTATTCAACAAATATGGAGTGATTACTGTGTGCACAGTCTGCACTATGGATAATGCAAGATTAAACAGGCAAGACTCCACAGAACTCCCTGTCCTCAATGGTATTATGTGCTTGTGAGAACTACTGTGGACTCTTGAACAACCTGGGTTTGACCTGCATGGGTCTACTTTGAGATCTTCTTTTTCTAATGCATCAAATTTCCTACTCAGGAATATTGAGAGTAGTTTATATTTGAAAAAATAAACTGGAATCCTCTCACTTGGAGATTATCCTTCTATTAAATATTTTAAGAACTAATCTTCAAGAATTATACTATCTCAACAACTTACACAAATATAATTTATAACAGAAAAGTCTTCTGTACACTTCTTAGATAATCATCAGGTAATTTTTACTAACTGCACAAAGAAAGTTTAAACAAGGCCCAAACAATCATATATTTTTAGTTCTTATAGCGAAGAAGCAAAGATTTTGAAACATAATCAGTTAACAAAACAGAAAATGCCACTGGATATGAAATGCAAATTATAAGCAATAATGTTTTAATAATTAAAAATTAATAACATGATTAATTTACTGGTAAATACTTTATATGAAATATAAAGTATGTGACTAACATTTAGGGTGACATACCTTTGCTATCACTTTTCTCCAATTCTTTTAGTGCTTGAACAAATGTCAGCTGACTTTCAGTAAGAGGCCAACTGTTATACAATACCAAACACTGTATGATATATTTGTTGACCTATGAAATAAAATGCAATGTTTAAGCACAAACAAAAAGAATAAACATAGTATATGCCTAATAAACACACAATAAATGCATAATTTTCTGGATCACATAATCATAATTTGATTGAATACTATCACAGTTCTCCAAAATTTTGCAAGATCATTATTGTCTACGAAACTTATCCTCACATCCCCACCAACACCTGCCATTATATAGGCTAATATTTAAATTTTTGCATCTATGTTTAAAAACTTTTTCTTCTTTTTTTGTGAGTTATTCTTTTGCTCTTTTTCTAACTTTTTGCTTCAATAGCTTAGCTTGTTTTTAATCATTTGTGCTTCCTGATGAATGAATTTGAAAGTGAATTCTGAATGCTACTTTAGATGTGGTTACAAATTTTGATTAGTATCTTTTAGTTGTTACTGAGTTCTTTTTATTCATGATTTCTTTTTTTTGATGCTTTCTGTAACTAAAACATTATTCAGCATATTTTATTTTGCTTACACATTTATGGGATTTTAGGCTGTTATTTAATTTCTATATTATTGCACTATGTTCAGAAGACATCAGTATAATATAGTTTAGTTTTTATTGAGGCTTCCTATGTGTGTATGAAAAAGTATATTCTCTATTAGGTGAAATATTCTATAAAAATATCTAAAGAATCAAGCTTATACTTAAATTTTTCAAACCTAGTGATCATACGTATTTTTTCAGCTTGATCTATTTGTTTCTGAGAGTTGTGTATTAGTCTTCAATATTAACTAACTTTATTTTTCTCTGTAGTTCTAAACAGCTTTTGCTTTTTATTCATTGACTCTGGACAGCTGGGCTATGCTATATGTAAGTTATGGTCATATTTACTTGTTATATTCTTCCTTTTATTTTTACACAATATCCTTCACGAATTCTGTGCACTGAGATTAATATATCATCACAGTTCTCTCATTCCAACTTTAAGTTTTCTGTGTCATTTTGTTTAAAAGTGTCGCTTTTAGGGTACTTATCATTGGATCTTATTTTTTAATCTAACACAGGTTTTTTATTCTTTTCATTGATTAATAATTCACTTATTAATTAATTAATGACAATAATTGTACT
Source organism: Vulpes lagopus (assembly GCF_018345385.1). Lineage (NCBI taxonomy): Eukaryota > Metazoa > Chordata > Mammalia > Carnivora > Canidae > Vulpes > Vulpes lagopus. The sequence continues at coordinate 94,993,744 of NC_054825.1, read as the reverse complement.
TATTGTCATTAGTCATATTAGGATTTATTTCCTGGCTTTTTATTTTTATTAATTTTTGCTTGTTTTATTTCTGATGGATACATTTTTTTTCTCTGTTACTTGAAATTACATGAATTGTCCCTTATTTTATATGTACATATATATTTTTTAACTTAGGGTATATGCAAATTAGTTTTTATTAATATGTTATCTTTTTCATAATTATAGAGCCTTATAACTCATGTATGATATTTACATCTACATTATACGGCTAGTGTACACATTAAACTTGCCATATATTTTAACATCTTGGCAAAGAGAAACTGTTAAATGATGTTCAATCCCTTGATTCCGATATACACTGGTGGCATTGCAGATAGAAAGTATCATATACATTGACAAATTTTAGGAAAAGAATCATTGTTATTTTTGTTAAATTTTTAGGAGTAATACCATTCATTAAAGTATTCTCTTAAACACAAATATACCTGCTGTGGAGTGCTAACAGTTTCTTCTATGATGGGCACATTGATAATTTCCTCGTCCAAAAGAGGCTGACCAGGGTCTACTATTATACTTGCAGGTCTACCCTTATAGGATTTCTGACTTCCCTGGGTAGATTTCTTCTTAATGTACAATTCTTGCTCTTTCTTGGATGCAGCATGCATTAAAAGAATTTGCTTGCTAGCTGAATAGGAAAAATATTACACTTCAGTTAAATTGTGTGAATTGCATAGTTATGATCAACTGTGTTATTTACGTGTATCCTTTCATAAGACATTCAAAGGAGCAGGGTCAATTTGTTTGATTTTAATGAGATAAAAAGCAATATTCCTGGCTTCTGGGAGATATTCTGGTCTTAAAGAAATTTACTATAATAGCATGTCATTTTCAGAGAGCAATGCATATTCTGAGCAACCACTGACTGCTGAAAGAATATATAAAAATTCAATAATTTTTCATTCATTGTGTCATTTGAATGACACTAAACTAATACCATATACCCTAGCTTCTTCAGTGTTTAATACACTATGTATGTGTGTGTTATTACACTTATGTAAAACTTCCATTTAATTTTTAATTTTTATATTCATTCTTTTGTAACTAAAAGATAATAAAAGTACCATTTGGAGGGATAAAAAGAGAAATGCGCTGAATGTCATTAATTGATTAACATATATTGAGATAACATAAGGAAATGACACAGAGAAACTCCAGTTCTTGGCAGGACAAAATAATGGGCATTGAATTTACTCAAAACCATGAAAAAAATAAAATTAGACAAAATTTATGAGTAACTGTTTTCAGTCATTAAATAATATACAACTCAGAGCTGTAATCCTTGAAAGAAATAAAACATACAAAAAGATCTCTCCACTTCTGTAGATTTCTGCCTGTGAGCACCTCCTCGACTGTGGCACAGAGAAGTAGAGTCCAAACAGTGCACAACAATGTTGTCAGGCTCAGGAAGCAAGATTGTAATTTGAGGCTCCTGAGGCCACTAAAATTTGTGAGGCAAGGTACAAGAGGGGAGGTATCTGAGCCACAAAGGAGCCCAGAAATAAGCATAGGGCTTATAAATAAAATAAAGATGTGGGTCTTTAACTTAATTGTAAACTTCATTTATACAAATATCTAATGGTGCCTGGCAGACAACACCTAGGAGATAATGAACTTAATGGAGATTCTGAAGTTTGCACAGTGTTGAGAGACATTGAAATCCTGCCAAAGTATGGAAAATTAAATACACAGGGCATCAGATGAGACTCAAGAAAGGCTATTCTTTAAGGGTACTACAATGAACCCTAGAGTAATGGAAGCTCTAAACACAATTCAAGAAAACTTAGAACCAAGTCTTGGGAGGATTAAGCTAACCTCTCAATAAACTACTTAAATTTAAAACCTTTTAATGAAGAGAGCATAATCTTAACTCAACAATGTAGCATGTATGATGTGCAGCACACAATCCGTATGATGTGAAGAAGTAAATAACAGGAACATAATTTGAGAAAAAAAGTTAATAGATATAATGGTATGGCTGACACAGATGTTGGAGTTAGTACTAAAACAAAACCAACAAAAAAACTTTAGCAAACAAAAACTTTAAAATAGCTATTAGAAACATGTTTAAGGATTTAAGAGAAAAGATCAACATAAGGAAAGAATAAAGGTGAATATCAACAGAAAAACGAAATAGAGAATCAAAACAAAATTCAGGGTTGGACTATACCTGGAATGACACATTCCTAGATGGACTTTAAAAACACATAGTCATGTCAGAAGAAAATATTTGTAAACCTGAAGATAAGTAATCAAAATGATCTAAATAGAAGTGGACAGTGAAAAAAAAATGAACAGAGGCTAACTGCCCCTGGTATTATATTATAGTGAGTGGAATAGTGATCCCTTCAAGAAGATAGGCCTATCCAGAATGTGACCTTATTTGACAGAAGGGTATTTGAGGCTATGATTAAGGTAAAGATCCTGATAAAGAAGATGTGGTATATGTATACAATGGAATATTACTCAGCTATTAAAAACGACAAATTCCCACTATTTGCTTTGACATGGAGGGCCCTGGAGGGTATTATGCTGAGTGAAATAAGTCAATCGGAAAAAGGACAAACATATATGGTCTCATTCATTTGGGGAATATAAAAATTAGTGAAAGGGAATAAAGGGAAAGAGAAAATGAGTGAAAATATCAGTGAGGGTGACAAAACATGAGAGACGCCTAACTCTTGGAAATGAACAAGGAGTAATGGAAGGGGAGGTGAGGGGGTTGAGGTGACTGGGTGATGGGCAATGAGGAGGGCACTTGGTGGGATGAGCAGTAGGTGTGTTATGCTATATGTTGGCAAATTGACTTCCAATAAAAAAAAGTTTAAAAAAAAAAAAAAAAGGTAAGGATCCTGAGATGAGATCAGCCTGGATTAGCATAGGCCCTAAATCTAATGATGGGTGTGAAAAAGAGATAACACAGAGCCACATAGAAAGAAGAAGGCTGGGATCCCTGGGTGGCGCAGCGGTTTGGCGCCTGCCTTTGGCCCAGGGCGCGATCCTGGAGACCCGGGATCTAATCCCACGTGGGGCTCCCGGTGCATGGAGCCTGCTTCTCCCTCTGCCTGTGTCTCTGCCTCTCTCTCTATCTCTCTGTGACTATCATAAATAAATAAAAATTAAAAAAAAATAAAAAAAATATTATTAAAAAAAAAAAAAGAAGAAGAAGGCTATGTGGAGACAGAGGCAGGGATTGCCAAAAGTGTGTAATCACAAGCCAAAAAACGCCAAGAGCCACCAAAAACTGGAAGAGGTAAGGAAGGATTCTCTTGTAGAAACTTTGAGGGCAATGTGGCCTTGACAACACCTTTATTTTGGACTTTGACTTCCAGAACTGTAAGAGAATGAATTTGTGTTGGGTTAAGCCACCCAGGTTGGGTAATTTGTTACAGCAACACTAGGAAATTAATACAGATATCAATACAGATATCAAGTGATCTATAGCACATGTATTCTTAGTCCTACATGGCAATAAAAACAAAATATTTAGGTATGAATTTAATAAGTATTGTAAAGTATACATTGTATGTATAAAACAGAGTTGAGAGAGAAATTAAAGACTAAAATAGGTTGAGAGAGATACTATGTTCATGGGACCAGCAAACACATTTTGTTAAGATGCCAATTCTCCCCAAGTTCAACACAATCCCAATCAAAATCTAAAGCTACAATTTTTAAGAAAATGTGGTGTTGGACTAAGAGTGAATATTGATTGATTGAATATCAATTGATCAAAATAAAGTTCCAAAATAGACCCATGCATACATATTCAATTGAGTTTTGATAAAAATGTCAAGGGAATTCAATGTGTAAAATAATGTCCTTCCAACCTATTAGTGCTAGAACAACTGGATGTCCATACAGGAATTAAAAAAACCCTTGATCCTCTACCTTCATTATATACCAACATTTGAAATGAGTCAATAAATTAAACATAGGTGGAAAGATTATTATAGAATAAAATATGACACAATATTCATGACCTTGGATTAAGAAAGATTTCTTAGATAAAACACAAACTGCACCAGTAATATTTTCTAAATGATGACTGACTTCATTAAAATTAAAACCTCTTTCATTGCTAAGGAAATGAAAAGATAAGAGATCATATTTTTAAAGTATGTATTTGATAAAGATTCATATCCAGAATATATAAAAAAAGACAACCCATTAAAAATATGGCTGGAGGGCAGCCTGGGTGGGTCAGCGGTTTAGCGCTGCCTTCAGCCCAGGGCCTGATCCTGGAGACCCAGGATGCAGTCCCTTGTCAGGCTCCCTGCATGGAGCCTGCCTCTCCCTCTGCCTGTGTGTCTGCCTCTCTCTCTCTCTCTCTCTCTCTCTCTCTCTCTCTCTGTGTGTGTGTGTGTGTGTGTGTGTCTCATGAATAAATAAAATCTTTAAAAAATATATGGCTGGGGGATCCCTGGGTGGCGCAGCGGTTTGGCGCCTGCCTTTGGCCCAGGGCGCGATCCTGGGGACCAGGGATCGAATCCCACGTCGGGCTCCTGGTGCATGGAGCCTGTTTCTCCCCCTGCCTATGTCTCTGCCTCTCTCTCTCTCTGTGTGTGACTATCATAAATAAAAAAATAAATAATAAATAAATAAATAAATAAAAAATAAAAAAAAAATATGGCTGGAATGATTAGATACTTCATGGTATCTGTATAGTCAAAAAGCATATGTATGGCCAATAGGCTCAACATCATTAGTCAACAAATTTAAACCACGAAGAAATAGCACTACATACCCACCAAAATGATTAAAATAAAAACATTAACAAAAATGTTGGCAAAAATATGGAGAAGCCAGAACTCCTATACTTTGCTGATGGTAGTATATGATATAGTCCTTTTGATCAATTTTTTTGCCAACTTAAAAAACGATAAAATATACATATGTCAAGCCAGGGCACATTAATTCAACTCCTGGGTATTGATTCAAGAAAAATGAAAACAAATCAAAAGTATTTAATAATAATACTTCTACAAAGTACTCCATAATATAAAAAGAAATACAGTGGCAACAACAGGAATGTATCTTAAAAACATTACCCTGAGCTAAAGATACCACTGCCAAAAGAGAACTTATATGGTTTCATGAAGTTCATGAAGGTAAAATTAGTCTACTCTGATGAAAATGTGAACAGTGGTTGCCTCTTTGGAGACTGGAGGAATTGAATATAAGTGGCCTTGAGAGATCTTTGTGGGTAATAAAAATGTTTATATATTGTTAGAGATGTGGGTCACACTAGTGTATGCACTGACCAAAATTCATCAAATTAGATTTGCACTTTTTGCTCTATGTAAATGACATTTTGATTAAGAGTTAAGAATGAATGATACAACATTTCTACCTTTGAGAAGTAATTTATTCATTACTTCCTTCAGCCATTAATTCGTTCATTCAACCCATTCATTCAACCACATATCAAAAAAAGGGAAAATTTTCCTTAATATATGAGAACCTACAAATCAATCAGAAAAAAAAACCCAGCTAATTCCAATAGAAAAACAGGTGTAGCACACAGAAAAATTTACAAAGAAAATACAAAAGAAAGATAAATAAGATATATAAAAACATACATGCTTGAACTTCACTAACTCTAAGTATAATATAAATTAATATTTTTAGCATTCAGACCGACAAGTCAAAAATACGATATATAAAAATAAAGGATAAAATAAGGTAAGGTTACACAAACTTAGTGGAGGGCAATTTGACAATATATACCAAAATTAAACTGTATGTACCCTTTGACCTCATAGTTCTACATCTAAGCATTTATCTGATATATATGCCTATACATGTTCAGAAAATTCTATACACAGGTTTAAACAAAAACAACTCAGCATTCTTTGTGTAAATATAAAATTAAAGTTGTTAGAAATCACTATCAGTAGGAGACTGATTACATTAATTATGGTAGATCAATAAAATGGAGCCTTATACATCCATATCAAATAAAATATTTTACTATCCCCAGTCCACTGCACTTCCTCAAAGACTCAATTTCTTAGATTGTAAAATCTGTAGAAAATTATAAATTTGATATTAACCCTACAGTATGAGCACTGGTATAAGATTTTATTCCTGAAAATTATATGAAATATATTGGCATTCTTTAAAATTCCCATGAGATAAAGCAAAACCTGAAGAGGCCTATATTTAAGATTTTGTTACTGGGTCACTTCAGAGCCTTCTACATTGTTGCAATAGAGTTTATTCTTGAGTACAGTAGAATGTCTGCTTACAGAATAAATGCTATAGTCTGCTATATCCTATTCTACTACAAATATAACGTACACACCCACACATACATTTTTTTGCATGTTCTTCTGGTGGGGGTATGCCAGAAATACAAATTGTAAAGAATTCATAAATTAATATGTTTCCAAGAGAAGCAACTGAAAAATATTTAGAAAGAAAAAGGAATTTCAATGTCTACTTACATAATTCCTACATACAACTTAATAGCACCCCTTTAAAACAGGTTGGCTCCTGTTTGAAATCTAAATAAAGACATAATCTAATTCACAGTAATAACTTTACCAATATCTATGGAGAAATTTTAAAATCTATTCTGTGAAACATAGAAAAAGTCATGAATAAATTTAAAGAAATGGCCTTTACTTGCATATAAATTCAATATTATAAAGGTGTCATTTCTCCTTAAATTAATCTACATAGTCAAGGCAATCAGAAGGAAAAATGATAGATTTTTACATGGTTTAAAGGGAATTCAAAAAAATTGTACTGAAAGTCATCTAGGAATATAAATGTGAAAATAGAAATATTTTTTAAAAGAAGAGCAATCTTGGATAATGGCTGATAATTTTGGATTTCTGAATTCTGCTCCAATCATCCTTCTACTCTGTTTCTGTCCCTTTCTTTAAAATTATTTAAATGTTTATCCATAAGTCTCTTGGTAATTTTAGTAATTTTTCAAGTGAAATGATAATAACCTAAGTGACAAACTATGAAAAGTTTTTGACTCTACTAATTTGAATCAAAGGATTTGGAGAAGAATGTTGGGGTTAACTAGTTATATAAAGAGAAAAACGTAAGACCACAAATATCATAGGAGGGTTGTACGTAAGTGCCTGTTAACGTTTTGGAATTAATGTATCCTTGCATGAAGCACACTATAAAATCTGTGTAGACTGGATTAGAATGAAGAAAACAAAGCCAATTTAAAGAGTAAGAACATCATTCAGACTAGCAAAATTTAACGGTACTCTGAGGGGTCTTAAGATTTCAGAAGGAAAAGATAAATGGATTGCAGATAGATTTGAATGAAAAAACACCCGTAGTAATGTGAATTGAGTCCGGGAAACAACCCTGGGTATATTCAGGGCTGAAGGGCAAATAATGTGTGGTCATCAAGACAGTGTGGTACTGGCACAAAAACAGACACATAGATCAATGGAACAGAATAGAGAACCCAGAAGTGGACCCTGAACTTTGTGGTCAACTAATATTCGATAAAGGAGGAAAGACTATCCATTGGAAGAAAGACAGTCTCTTCAATAAATGGTGCTGGGAAAATTGGACATCCACATGCAGAAGAATGAAACTAGACCACTCTCTTGCACCATACACAAAGATAAACTCAAAATGGATGAAAGATCTAGATGTGAGACAAGATTCCATCAAAATCCTAGAGGAGAACACAGGCAACACCCTTTTTTGAACTTGGCCACAGTAACTTCTTGCAGGATACATCCACGAAGGCAAAAGAAATGAAAGCAAAAATGAACTATTGGGACTTCATCAAGATAAGAAGCTTTTGCACAGCAAACGATACAGTCAACAAAACTAAAAGACAACCTACAGAATGGGAGAAGATATTTGCAAATGACGTATCAGATAAAGGGCTAGTTTCCAAAATCTATAAAGAACTTACTAAACTCAACAACAAAGAAACAAACAATCCAATCATGAAATGGGCAAAAGACATGAAGAGAAATCTCACAGAGGAAGACACGGACATGGCCAACACGCACATGAGAAAATGCTCTGCATCACTTGCCATTGGGAAATACAAATCAAAACCACAATGAGATACCACCTCACACCAGTGAGAATGGGGAAAATTAACAAGGCAGGAAACAACAAATGTTGGAGAGGATGTGGAGAAAGAGGAACCCTCTTACACTGTTGGTGGGAATGTGAACTGGTGCAGCCACTCTGGAGAACTGTGTGGAGGTTCCTAAAGAGTTAAAAATAGACCTGCCCTACGACCCAGCAATTGCACTGCTGGGGATTTAGCCCAAAGATTCAGATGCAATGAAACGCCGGGACACCTGCACCCCGATGTTTCTAGCAGTAATGGCCACAATAGCCAAACTGTGGAAGGAGCCTCGGTGTCCATCAAAAGATGAATGGATAAAGAAGATGTGGTTTATGTATACAATGGAATATTACTCAGCCATTAGAAATGACAAATACCCACCATTTGCTTCAACGTGGATGGAACTGGAGGGTATTATGCTGAGTGCAGTAAGTCCATCGGAGAAGGACAAACAGTGTATGTCCTCATTCATTTGGAGAATATAAATAATAGCAAAAGGGAATATAAGGGAAGGGAGAAGAAATGTGTGGGAAATATCAGAAAGGGAGACAGAACATAAAGACTCCTAACTCTGGGAAATGAACTAGGGGTGGTGGAAGGGGAGGAGGGCGGGGGGTGGGGTGAATGGGTGATGGGCCTGAGGGGGACACTTGACGGGATGAGCACTGGGTGTTATTCTGTATGTTGGTAAATTGAACACCAATAAAAAATTAATTTATTAAAAAAATAAATAAATAAACTTGTGAGATAATTCTAAAAAAAAATGAAGGGCAAATAATGGGAGAAAAGGAGACAGGATCAAAAGAATTGCTTAATTTGCAATTTTACTCAAACTCAGTCTTACTAACATAGTACATTTCCCATTTTCTTGTGCCTTAAGCAATACATTTGTGCCATCACAGCATGAGGTCTTTAATTCTCTGGTCCTCCAAATTCTTATTCATATTGGAAGGGAATATCCCTGGGCTGCAATGACAACTCACACATTGCTTCCAAGCTTAATAGGAAAAAGTAAAGAGAGCCCTGCTTTGGGTACATCTATTCTAAAAAAAGAGAAAAAAGAAAAAAAAAAGGAAACATACAAGTGTTGGACAGAACATAGCTATAAAGTTATTTTTAGTAATTTTCTTATACACTTAATCAGTGCAAGCACTATTGGGAATGAGAATTCAGGAAGGATGCTGGCTACAAATTATTATGCAAAGGTTAACTATAAGATATAATCAATTATTTAGGGGCACCGGGTTGGCTCATTCACTTAAGCATCTGACTCTTGATTTCAGCTCAGGTCATGATCTTAGGGTTGTGGGATTAAGAGACCCGTGTAGGGCTCTGTGCTCAGTGGGGAGTCTGCTTGAGATTCTCTCTCCCTTTCCCTCCAGCCCTACCCCCACCAGATATGCGCTCACATGTGCTCTCTCTCTCTCTCTCTCTCAAAACTATATAAATAAATCTTTAAAAGATATAATCCATTATTTTAAAAAACACAATGGCAGGATTCAGGAAAAGCATAAGGGATTTTCTGTTCTCTTGTTTATAATTTTCTGTTTCAAAATTTTGTACATTGGGCAACGTATTGTTTTTATGGTCAGAATCTTTACTAAAATAACTGGATATGTATCTCAGTATCTCTGTTTTCCATTACTTCAGAAACAATTTTACTTTATTATTTAATAATTCTTGTGACTATTACATTGAAAGTCATGACTTCAAAGGTTCTGTTAATTTTAATAGAGTATTTTCTAAAAATAATGAATTAGGGATAAAAAAAACAGTGAAAAATTCTTTCAAAATAATAAAAAATGTTATATCTTCTTCAGAATTCTAAGAAAGCTCATGTAATAAAATCTTTAAAGTAGAATTATAACAATCTTCCTTCAGAGACTAATTTGACACACAAATGCAATAGTTTTTAAAAATATTTTACTATAATACCAATTTCTATAGATTTAAATGTTTATTTGCTATTTTATCTTAAATAGAACATTTTAAAATCAGTAACGTAAACATAAATATCAATTTATGGATCCAAACAACAAATTTAAAGAGGCAAAAGGCGTACTCACACTGGGACCTCACAACTTTTTCACTCCCCAAGAAGTTAATTGCTGGGATTATAGCTTGGCCTTTGCCAATGGAGCTGACAATAGTTTCCTCATTTTCTAAGATCTGTAGCTTGATGAATGCATCTGGTTTGGATGTGCGTACCTGTACTGTAACAGGATGTGGCAAAGCAACTTTAATGGAATACCTATAAAGAAAAACATTTTACTTATAAGTAATTTATTGATCTTTTCTTCAAGTCAGTAAAGGAAACTGGATAATTTACTGATATGATATGATAATCTAAAAGTAAAACCAGTGTGTAAAATTGACCCAAATCCTGGAAACGTTATTACTATTACAGACTTTGACAAAATATCTCAATATGCTATGGTCAAATGAAACAGGTATAGGATATTTATTATCATCAGATCCCAAGCAGGAAATACAACTTTTCTTTAGATATGATAAACACTTATAAAACCATGTTTTAAAAGTTTGCGGATGATAGATATGCAAACTACTGACACACCAAACCTCTCCATCATAACCTCCTCTGCAGTTGAACAACTGGCAACATCCTTCAAAGTTCCACTGTTTACCAGGATTTTTTTGATTCATAAAAATACAAAGAAATCAAAATTAGTACCCACCACCTATATTCTCAATCTTTACCATACAGGTTGGGAATTTTTTTTACAAAACAACAAAATATGCAGTAGGCAATAGAACACCATCCCAATCCCTCCCTTGATTAAACCGAAGAGGTTTGGTTTGGTTTGGCTTTTTATTTTTGGGGTGTTCTTTTTCCTAGTTTAGGTGAATCCTCAGAAATGCTCAGGACCTTATAAACTTTCAATTTCTCTAGAAATTTGTTTTCTGAGTTTTGTTTTTCTCCTATATCTTAAATCTCACCTTCTTTATCTCTCCTTGTCATTGGTTTTTGTACAAGTGCAGGTCTCACCCCACCTTTTAACAAAAAAATCAAAGCAAAACAAGCCAAAAAAAAAAAAAAAAAAAAAAAACCTTTGACCAACACTGTGGTCCAGCCTCTGCTAATTTTTTCACTCCTTCCCAGCTTGGCATCTAGGGAGAATTGTTGATTGCCATTATCCACAACTTCATCTCTTCCTATTGGCTCACAGCACTCTACTCTGTGAGCCGAAGTGCTAACCTTGTTATTGCCAGCTTCCAGCAGCTTGTCACCACCCTATAGAAACTTCTGTTCTCATCTTTCTTGACTTCTTAGGAGAATTTGACAAGGTTGAGTCAACCCTCATTTCCCTCTTCTGCAAAAACTCTTTTCCTATAAATGTAACTTCTGTACCTTCTATTTCGGTGCTGTTCTTTTTTTTTTCTTTCTTTCTTTTTTAACCTTCTTTCCCATTGACATTTCTGTGTCAGAGAATCTTAATATTCTGTCTGAAGTCTGACTGTCATGGTGTAAACTTTCCTGGGCATTTCCACGGGCAGAGACAGAATAATGGTTCCCAAATTTGTGTCTCTAGCCCAATTCCTTATGCAATACCACTTGGACAGTTCACTAACTTACCCATAATTAACATTTAAAAAATGAACTAATTGGGATGCCTGGGTGGTTCAGTGGTTGAGCGTCTGCCTTTGGTCAGGGCGTGATCCCAGAGTCCCAGAATCGAGTCCCACGACTGGCTTCCTGCATGGAGCCTCCTTCTCCTTCTGCCTATGTCTCTGCCTCTCTCTCTGTGTGTGTGTGTCTTTCATGAATGAATGAATGAATGAATGAATGAATAAATAAATAATAAAATAAAAAATAAATAAAGAATGAACTAATTGTCTTCCTAATGCTCAATCTGAAAATGGGTTTTCTTATTGTCACCACTAAGTAAATGACACTTGTTGATCAACTGATCCCAAGTTAGTCCCCAGGAGTCCCAACCAACCAGGACTGTCAATTTGACTTTTCTCGGTATCTCAAAACCCTTTTTCTCTTCAGATTCACTGTCACTGCCTATTATGGTTCAGTTGTGTAACTCCATAAAAGCTATGTTGGAGCCCTGGAGTAGCTGCAATACCTCACAATGTCACCTTTCTAGGAGACAGGGTCTTTCCAAGGGAATCAAGTCAATGATGAGGTCATTGGGGGGGGTGGCTAATCCAATATAACTGGTAGATATCCTTAAGAGACAGGAAATTCAGAAACAGAGACACAAGGAGAATACCAGGTGAAGATGAATACAAAAGTCATGATGATAAGTCTATAAGTCAAAGAACACCAAGGAGCTAAGAGAAAGATGGAATAGCTTGTTCCTCACAGCCCTCAGTAGGCACCATCCCTGTTGACACTTTGATTTTGATCTTCTGGCATCCCAAACTGTGAGACTGTGAGACCATTGATTTCAATTGTTGAAGCCTCCTGCTTTGCCAGTTTGTGGGACTTCATGTATGGCAGCCCTAGTGAACTAATCCACTGACCTGCTTCAGGTTGCCATCAACATACACCTGGGTTATTTCAAAGCTTCTCCCTGACTGGTTTCTCTGTCTCCAGCTATGCTGCCCTTCATCCATTCAACACACTGCAGTCTTTTGAGTGAGGGGTTTTTTTTTGTTTTGTTTTGTTTTTTTGAATGCAGTTGTTTTTTTTCCTTCCATATTCTGTACCATGATTACATATAATTTCACAATAATATGATTATAACAACTTTTCTGCTCTTAGGAATTATATTTAAAATATTTTTTTTTTCAATTCAAGCTTTGCAGGCATAATGTCTTAATGCAAGTCTATTATGGCCATTTCTCTTAAAACTCCTCAGAGCATATTTTTCCCTCAGGTAAAATCTAAATCTCTTGCCTTATGAGGCCCTTCAGGAAAGGGCTCTGCCTACCTCTCTGGCCTTACTGTTTGCCATAGCCCCCTAGAACCTCAACTTGCAAACAAACGTATTCAGTTCCCTGAAAAGGTCATACACTCCTTAATTTCTGAACTTCCACATATGTTCATGAAGCAGTTCCCTCTTCACCCCCTACCCCCACCCCCACACTTAGATTGATGTTTTAGGACCAGCTTCTAGCACTAATTTAGTAATTAGGTTAAATATCACTCATTAATCTATTAGCAGTGGCCCTGCAGTGTGATACAGTGGCTTCCTATCAGAGTATTTAAAATACCTTATCACAACTGTTATTTTTAATTGGTGGTATGTATCCTATCTACTTCTTCCCTTTTTTCCCTTTTCTTTTTTAACAGCCAAAGTGCAGATATATGACAAGAAGCAGAGAGATTAAAAAGAAAATTTTCTGTCCCTTCTACTACCCCCAGTTCAAAAGTTTTCTTTCAGTATTTTCTCTAAGCTTTTACCTACATATAAATTATAGAAACAAATATAAAAACAAAACATATTCTTGGGATATACTGCATCTATTGTTCTGTAATTTAATTTTGCTACTGATTATTTTACATTAGAAAAATGTATGCATGTTTTTAAAAAGAAAAAAAAAAGTTTTGAGGATGCCTGGGTGGCTCAGCACTTGAGTGTCGGCCTTCAGCTCAGGACATGATCCCAGAATCTGTGATCGAGTCCCACATCGGGCTCCCTGTGAGGAGCCCGCGTCTTTCTCTGCCTTTCTCTGTGTGTCTCTCATGAATAAATAAATAAAATATTTTTTAAAAAGTTTTAAAATACAAATAGGGGCACCTGGGTGGCTCAGTGGTTGAAACTTGCCTTCAGCTCAGGTCCTAATCCCAGGGTCCTGGGATTGAGTCCCACAATGGGCTCCCTATGGGGAGCCTGCTTCTCCCTCTGCCTGTCTCTGCCTGTTTCTGTGTCTCTCATGAATAAATAAATAAAATCTTTTAAATAAATAAATAAATAAATAAATAATAAAATTTATTTATTTATCCCTATTCCAAATAAATAGGAATTAGAGGGGAAAATTAACCAGAATACAATAAATTATATTTCTTCATGTATTGTCAAATAGACTTAGGTGTTTCTTTAGAAAACAAATTTATGGGGATCCCTGGGCGGCTCAGCAGTTTAGCGCCTGCCTTCCACTCAGGGTGTGATCCTGGAGACCCAGGATCGAGTTCCACATCATGCTCCTGCATGGAGCCTGCTTCTCCCTCTGCCTGTGTCTCTGCCTGTGTCTCTGCCTCTCATGAATAAATAAATTAAAAAAAAATCTTTAAAAAAAAGAAAACAAATTTACTAGTGCATATGGGATCTTTAAAACATATAATCTCTTTAAAATAATAAATCTTTAGACAATAATCAAGAATTTAATATTTACAATAAAATATGCCCATCACATCTCTGTTAATACTATAGAAAAAGTAGAAATGGAAAATGTGTAACAAATATTTTCCTACAAATGATTACTATGTAATCATGAACAAGAGTTCACAAAATGTCTTAATGGCACTAGGAAATGCGTACACTAAAATGTAAGCAAAAAGGTCAGATTGGGCAGCCCCGGTGGCTCAGCGGTTTGGCACCGTCTTCAGCCCAGGGCATGATCCTAGAGACCCGGGATTGAGTCCCACGTCGGGCTCCCTGCATGGAGCCTGTCTCTCCCTCTGCCTGTGCCTCTGCCTCTCTCTCTCTCTCTCTCTCTCTCATGAATAAATAAATAAAATCTTAAAAATAAGATCAGATTTAAAACTTTAATTATATTATGATTTTAATAACGTGAGGCTATAACTAGGAAAAAAACACGCTAAGAAAATACAACCGGATACTAAGAGGATTGTTTTCCAGATTGTTTGATTATGGATAACCTTTTCCTCATTTTTTTTTAAAGATTTTATCCATTTATTCATGAGAGACACAGAGAGAGAGAGAGGCAGAGACACAGGCAGAGGGAGAAGCAGGCTCCATGCAGGGAGCCCAACATGGGACTTGATCCCGGGTCTCCAGGATCACGCCCTGGGCTGCAGGCGGTGCTAAACCGCTGAGCCATCCGGGGCTGCCCAATATATTTCTATATTAACAGTTAACTGTGGTCAAGCCCTATGTGTATCTAGAGGCTCAACCTCTGTAGCCATTGTCACTGAAGGACAAACTGTCAGCACCCATCTGCTGGCAAAAAATGCCAATTTTGAGCATTCCCTTTCTGTCATAACTTATACCTGAATAAAATTTTCTTATCATTGGGTATGTAGTAATCTCTGATTTCCTTTATGGTGAAGGTATTAGATGGAGACTCTCGAGATAGGCATGGGAGTGGATTACAGGAACCAATGAGGCGCAGTTTCCATCGTGAGGATGCTACATATGTGTCACCAGTAAATGCTTCAGCTACAAATGTGTAGCCTTTCTAGAGGACAGAGAATTAGACAGAAGTAAGTCATACCGTTAGTGTTCTCTCAAAGGTACAACATATGACTTCATAAGTACTAAATTAAAATGCTTTATGATGTTTATATTTGTAAAGATCCCAATATCTCTTGATAAATAAAAATCATTAGCATTACATTTTGAAATTCCTCTTAGAAAGTGAATCTTACGTGTTTTTAGAGAAGATGAGTCACTCTCACATTTTTGTTTGTGTGTTTCTTAAGCTATAACACAAAGTGCGTAACTCTGATAGATGATTGCTATGTTTTTTCCAATTCTTCTAATGCTTCCTAAGGCAGATTTTTATCATTGCGTCACCCCAGAGAAGCCCAATAACTTCCTACCTGATGTCCCTGTTTTTTTAAATACAAGATGAGAAAAGCAGAAGCATTTATGGAAATGTAATTCCCTTGGGATGACAATTGATGGAAAAAGCTATCAAGTTAACAACAGATCTGGTTCCAGGGAACCCAGATATGAGTACGGAGGTGAGCTCTTTAGGTTGGAGAAAACAAGCAGCTAAGAAACCTGGGATAACATCATACTGGATAATAACTTGGTTCTACATAATTGGATATCCAGCTGGCTAAAATGTCAGTGAAGCAAGAGCATGATATCGTAATGAGATACAAAAGTTCAAAGTAATTCTGAGTTTATAATTCCAGACACTTCTAATAAGGAAGAAAAATATAATTTGTATTCCAGTTGATTCTAACGCAAAGGAAGCTCTCTGATGTGTTTAGATTTTCAGAAACAAAAATTAGAAATACATAAGACAGAACAAATTCAATACATTGAAATAAAAATCTACGGATATAACCCAGAATTATAATACCCACAATGAGATGAGAATTGCAATACCAATAAGGACCCTTTGACATTATGTTTGGAGCAAGGAAATAAAGGAAGATAAATCATATATGCTAAAGTATTTCTACTTATAAAGTATAATTGCTATTTTCATTATTTTTTGATCTTGTGGTACTAATGCATTAAGAAGCAAATAAAATTATATAACTCTGTGTATTTGTCTAGGCTCAGAGAATAAGTTTGAGAGGGGGAAAAAAAGACTTATGAAATGGTAGATGGATATTGGTAAGTGAAATTCTAAAGCTAAACCGGTGATAGGGTTTTAAGAGAGACCTGACTATTCTACACAACTTCAAGACTCTTGAGTAATAGTAACATAATATTTAAATATTTGCAAAAGACACATATAAGAAATATGCAAAAACTCTTATAACTCAACAATAAGAAAACAAGCAACCTGGTTAAAAAAATTTAAGAGACATCTTACCAAAGAAGATATACAGATGGCAAATAAACATACAAAAAAGATGTTCCACATGGACTATTATTAGAGAAACTAAAACAAGCATGGGGTACTACTACACTCCTATTAGAAGAGCCCAGATCCATGAACACTGAAATGCCAAATGCTGGTGAGGATATAGAGCAACAGGAACTCTTATTCATTGCTAGTGGGAATTAAAAGTGGTACAGACACTTCGAAGGATACTTTGGCAGTTTCTTATAAAACTACACATATTCTTATTATATAGGCCAGCAATACTGCTCCTCGGTATTTACCCAGGAGAGTGAAAAACTTATGTCCACACCTGTCCACAGATGTTTGTAGGTGTTTTGTTCATAATTTCCATAACTTAGAAGCAACCAGTATGTCCTTCAGTACATGAATAAGTAGACAAACTTTGATACAAGCAGAGAGTGGAACATTATTATTAAAAAGAAATGAGCTATTAAACCATACAAAGATATGAGAAAATCTTAAATGCATGTTTTTGAGTGAAAGAAGCCAATCTGAAAAGATTACATCCTATATGATTCCAACTATACTTCATTCTGGAAAAGACAAAACTATGGAGACAGAAAAAAGATAAGGGATAGGTAGGGGCTGGGGGAAGGGGAATACATATGTGGATCACAGAGGATTTTTAGGGCTGTGAAAAGACTTTATGATACCATGATAGTGGATACATGTCATTTTACATTTGTCCAAACCCATAGAATATTCAACATGAACAGTGAACCATAATATAAACTATGAACTTTGGGGGATTATGATGGACACAATGTAGGATGATCAGCTTAGTACATGTGCCACTCTGGTGGGATGTGTCAATACTGGGGGTAGCTGTGCACATGTGGGGGCAGGACATATGTGGGAAATCTCTGTACTTTCCTCTCAGTTTTGCTGTGAACCTAAAACTGCTCTCATCTATTGCTCCTAAGATTTGCAATGAAATATTTTTTTTAAATTAACTTTTATTGGTGTTTAATTTACCAACATACAGAAAAACACCCAGTGCTCATCCCGTCAAGTGTCCACCTCAGTGCCCGTCACCCATTCCCCTCCAACACCCGCCCTCCTCCCCTTCCACCACCCCTAGTTCGTTTCCCCGAGTTAGGAGTCTTTATGTTCTGTCTCCCTTCCTGATATTTCCCAACATTTCTTTTCCCTTCCTTTATATTCCCTTTCACTATTATTCATATTCCCCAAATGAATGAGAACATACACTGTTTGTCCTTCTCCGATTGACTTATTTCACTCAGCATAATACCCTCCAGTTCCATCCACGTTGAAGCAAATGGTGGGTATTTGTCGTTTCTAATTGCTGAGTAATATTCCATTGTATACATAAACCACATCTTCTTTATCCATTCATCTTTCGATGGACACCGAGGCTCCTTCCACAGTTTGGCTATTGTGGCCAGATTTGCAATGAAATATTAAAACCCTTCCAAGTGTTGTTTTTTTTTTAAGATTTTATTTATTTACTGAGAGAGAGAGAGAGAGTATAAGCAGAGAAAGCAGCAGGCAGAGGGAGAGGGAAAAGAAGGCTCCCCACTGAGCAGGGTGCCCATCCTAAGACCCTGGGATCATGACCTGAGCCAAAGGCAGATGCTTAATAGATTGAGCCACCCAGGTGCCCCAACACTTTTCCAAGTCTTAAAAAAAAAATTAATTTCATTTTTTTAATCTCTAAAACAACTCAAAAGAGTTATTCAGTTTTTTATGAAGTTAATATTTTTAAAAATTTATCCTTCATCCCTATAAACCAGTATTCATTAGATAGGTATGTCTTAATTTGTGCACAATAATGCACAGGATCATGGGCTTAAATGAACTTGAATGTCAATTACAACCATAGCTCAAAGAGAAAAATGAAAAGATTCAAAGCTATATAGGTAAAGAATGAAAGATTAGAGCTAAAACAAATCTCCCAGTTTGCAGTGGAGGTGCATACTGTCTTTGGTCATGCTTCCCTCTTAGAGGAAATACCCCCAAACACAAGGATGAGATTCTAATAGAGAGGCAACATAATTTGAGTGGGATCACTAGAAATCAGGGTCTATCATGCAATAGGAATAATGTGCCAAGTGCTTTGTAAGAAATTTGTGTAGCCAAGAAAAGACGGGCTGGGGCGCGGTGAGTGGTGATGTAATCACAATCTTTTGAAATACTTAGGGATGTAATAAAACCCAGTGGGAAACTGAAACAACCGATCGATTTGGTCGAAGAATAGGACTCACTGAGCCCTTTACCTCCATTTCCGTTTTAAGGGTTTCTATGACTTTCTGATTTTACTAAGAATTTCCAGTGCTTTCTTTTTCTCATATTCTCTTTGGAGAAAAGAAAAAAGAGAGCTGAGAGGTGAATATTCTAGCACTCACATTAAGTACCTTGGGCTGTCAAATAAATGGACTTTTGTAGAAAAAGACCAGGACTTTATTCCTCTCATAAGTAGGTTGAAAAGCACATCTGTTCTATCTTCTCCTGGAGTCTTATAAGGTGCTGGGTTCTCGCTGCCATTCTATCATATGGAAAGAATAAAATTTGCACCTACCTTATTCTTGGTGTAATGATAAGGCACCACTTTTTGGAACACTTTTGGCACTTGTTCCATTGTGTCATTATTAACAATGTGAAGCATGCAGACCGGAAGTGTAGTATATACTTTGGGAACCAAAATCATATCTTGAGGAACCAAAAATGTTTCTCTGTAATTACAAAAGCATGAACTTTCTCTTAGCATGAATCAGAAAGTTTGAAAGTAGGTTTAATGCAAGAAATAAAAAAGTAAGTTTAAAGTTACAAATAACTACAAGGCATACATATTGTTTTTTTCTTAATCATGAATATACTCTTTTGTTTTTTTTTTGAATATACCCTTTTGCTATGTAAATGTAAAGCCTTTAATAAATTCCATTTTATAATAATTTGTGACTGTCACTTAATATGATATTGCTTCGAAATAAACAATTTCTTTCTATACTGATAGCACATCAATGGACTATGTTTATCATACTCATAAAAATTCTAATTAACTTCACATATTTCATATTTTAGTTAAATAAACATGGATAAAATTTCTGTAATATCTCGTCTCTGCATAGCAGATGGAGAGGAAGTACTAAGTTGTGAAAGCAACCTAGAAGTTCATACTTTCACTGCTACCATAAATAAAACTCTACACATATACTACTGCATGTCATTTAAAGAAGACATTGTATGCCAATTTATGATAGTCTCACCTGAATACTATAAACCAAGTATTTGGTAGTTGGTCTGCATAAGTCACAGTATAGTCAGCAAAAACAATCTTAGTTTCTTCATCTTGATAGCATGGATAATATTCAATAGACTTGCACTTGCTTTTAAACATTAGTCTAGAAACGTAAAAATAATTTAATTTCCAATGGCAAAGGCAACTTTTAAAATACATTTTATTTACCAAAAAAAAAAAAGTAGGCAAAATAACAAAATATTACAGTCTATTGTTGGCTGGATTGAATCCTTGATCAAAGGTTGTGGGGTTCATAGGGCATGGCACCCAAGTAGGGGAGCCCATTCCAGGTCAACCATGAAAGATTATCTCAAAGTTCTCTAAAGTTATCTGAAGTTCTTAATCAAATGAGAACTTAATTCGTGATCAAGAAAGTAATTTCAATTTATGGGTGGGAAATCATCACCAAAGCTCAGAC
Organism: Vulpes lagopus; assembly: GCF_018345385.1. NCBI lineage: Eukaryota > Metazoa > Chordata > Mammalia > Carnivora > Canidae > Vulpes > Vulpes lagopus. The sequence goes on along the minus strand of NC_054825.1, from coordinate 94,973,272 downwards.
TTTAAGGGCAGGAAAACAGGAACAGGCAAAGTAGCAATAAAACTGAAGGTCTGTAATTGACATAGGGAATCAATACGAGAATGGAGTTTAAAGTAAGGAATGGATTTGTAAAAACAAAAACAAAAACAAAAAAAACCCATTTAGACAAACAAAAAACTAAGGCCATAATCAAGGAGAGAATGGATTTCTGGCCCATAAGAGAGTGGTGTGTATAACTGGTAAAAAGAATTATGGGTTGAGGTTTCTCCATGATTTCCCCCCAGAAAGCTGTGGCATATTTCAGAACATGATTAAAGTGATGTGAGAGATGCTCTAGGTTTGTTCCTTCCAACTGCCAGGAACTGGATCTCACTTCAGTAGCACCAGGAATCTACTGTATAGATCTTTTGTATAATGTCTATAAAATTAGCTGGGATGGAAGCCATAATGACCATAGAAAATGGTTCCGTATTAGAGGTCTAGACAGACCTAAAGGTGTTCTTGCCTTCCAGAAGGTAGATGGCTTGACTGTACCATCAGTGAGACATAAAGCCATGGAGATTCTTATGGGGGACAGGATTCACATGCTTCATTTGATCACTGATCTTTGATTATGAGAGGAAATTGACAGATTCATACTTGGGAGAGTTTTAAGCCCGTTAGCTAAGTTATGAGAAGAAAGATTGACCACATATCCTGGTTTGCCTGGGGCAGTCCTGGTTTGCACTCACACACCTGTCATAATTATTAATAGTGCTCCCTCTGTTCCTTTTGTAAAAGTGCCCCAGTTCAAATGATAAATAACCTGATTGTCCTAGTTAGGAACTGTAATATGATGGTCTGTCAAAGCAGAGCACCACTGCCAATCACATGGGGTTGGCCAAATGTGGGTGTTGGCTGAGGCAACATGGCAGCTAAACCGGCTACCTAGGGAATTGACTATAATGGGACCAGCCACCATTCTAAGATAAGGGAGGGATTTAGAGGCATTCCAGTCATTGTTGCCATCATACATTCTACACTTTTTCATAAGTCTCAAGAAATTTTAATTTTAATTTTTAATGTATATAGGGCCATCAAAATCCTGACGTACTATATGAAATACCTTGAATGACCCAGAGAAATATTCCTGACTGACTTGAAAGGTTTTCTTTTAACTTTGTATCATAGTACGGAAAGAAAGTTATTATCAGTAAACTGAGCCTCATCCAAAGTGCACTTTGGAAAGTTCTGCCCTTTAAGATCTGAGAATGTAAAGCTGGATTCCAGGACCTCAAAGTTCCCCATTAGTAATAATTATAAAGTAATATTTATAATAGTTAACGTTCTATAATGACTTAATCTGTAGCTTGTACTAACTACTTTTCTTGAGCTACCTTAATTTATCTTTACAGCCTCATTAAGGAATAGTACTGTGAGGTAGATATTGTTTTTTCTATATAAAAATTATTTCTCTATGTTAAATATTATTAATAAAATATTAAATATTATTAATAAAATTTAATTTTATCTTCCAAGAGGTTAAGAGACTTATTCCAGATCACACATCTGATAATTAGTAGATCTGAGGTTAGCATTAGGTCTTACACTGAAATATGTGCTCTTGACTAAAAAAAGAGGCAGGTAGCAAGACTACACAGCTTTGGATGCCCCTGCTATTTAAATTTAAAGGTAAGCCAGCCTTGTCAGTTCCATCCATCCAATAGATGTGGGTGTAGAACTCAAAATATTGAAAGAGCATGGCCTCTGTAATGGATATTTGTTGAGTTTCTAAGAAATACTGTTGGCTATGGGGGAAAGAGCACGTGGAGAGGAACAGCAACTTCCTGATGGAATTCTGCTGTGTTTCAAATACACCTACACCTTCAAATACACCAACTCCCTGATAGAGTTCATGTTTTTAGCACTTCATTTACATGAAAATTAGGTATAATATCTGGCCCAGAGAGATCTTCCCCACAATGGAAAAGCAAGTTAGAAAAGAAAGGTTGTGCTCTTTGTTTGTCTGTACAACTGGAATCTTAGGCAAAAGAGTAGCCCTTTTAGAAAATAAGTTCTGGAGCAAAAGTTAGTCAAGTTGGATGAAGAGGTAATGGTGGAATCCATGGGCCAGGACTAGAGTGAGGTGAATGAGACACTCCCACGGTTAGGTGAGCACTATACAGATTTGGATCTTCTCTGTGTTTAAAATTTTTATATTGGGTTCATAGTGAATTTTTTCATTATATTTAGGCTACTTCATATTTTTATATATTTTCATATATAATTTTCTTTTTGTCTCTTCTTTATAAATAGATTCAATTGTAATTTTATACTGACCTTGTCTCCAGCAAATTTTAATTATCTCATTAATTCTAATAATTTTTCTGCAGATTTTAAAATATTTTCTACATATATAATCATATTGCCTGTAAACAGTGATGGTTTTATTTTTTTCCCCTCAAGTCCTAATTTTTATTTTGCTTTATTGCTATTTTGTCCTCAGAATTATTCCAGGATTTTTTTTTATTATTGCAGTTCAATTTGCCAACATATAGCATAAGACCCAGTGCTCATCCTGCCAAGTGCCCCCCTCAGTGCCCATCACCCAGTCACCCCAACCCTCCACTACCCCTTGTTCGTTTCCCAGAGTTAGGTGTCTCTCATGTTTTGTCACCCTCACTGATATTTTCACTCATTTTCTCTCCTTTCCCCTTTATTCCCTTTCACTATTTTTCATATTCCCCAAATGAATGAGACCTATAATGTTTGTCATTCTCCAATTGTCCTATTTCACTCAGCATAATACCCTGCAGGTCCATCCACATCGAAGCAAATTGTGGGTATTTGTCATTTCAAATGGCTGAGTACTATTCCATTGTATACATAGACCACATCTTCTTTATCCATTCATCTGTTGATGGACACCGAGGCTCCTTCCACAGTCTAGCTACTGTGGACATTGCTGCTATAAACATTGGGGTGCAGGTGTCCCAGCGTTTCACTGCATCTGTATCTTTGGAGTAAATCCCCAACAGTGCAATTGCTGGGTCGTAGGGCAGATCTATTTTTAACTCTTTGAGGAACCTCCACACAGTTCTCCAGAGTGACTGTACCAGTTCACATTCCCACCAACAGTGCAAGAGGGTTCCCCTTTCTCCACATCCTCTCCAACACTTGTTGTTTCCTGACTTGTTAATTTTCCCCATTCTGAACTGGTGTGAGGTGGTATCTCATTGTGGTTTTGATTTGTATTTCCCTGATGGCAAGTGATGAGGAGCATTTTCTCATGTGTGTGTTGGCCATGTCTATGTCTTCCTCTGTGAGATTTCTCTTCATGTCTTTTGCCCATTTCATGATTGGATTGTTGGTTTCTTTGTTGTTGAGTTTAATAAGTTCTTTATAGATCTTGGATACTAGCCCTTTATCTGATAGGTTATTTGCAAATATCTTCTCCCATTCTGTAGGTTGTCTTTTAGTTTTGTTGACTGTTTCTTTTGCTGTGCAAAAGCTTCTTATCTTGATGAAGTCCCAATAGTTCATTTTTGCTTTTGTTTCTTTTGCCTTCGTGGATGTATCTTACAAGAAGTTACTGTGGCCAAGTTCAAAAAGGTTGTTGCCTGCGTTCTCCTCTAGGATTTGGATGGATTCTTGTCTCACATTTAGATTTTTCATCCATTTTGAGTTTATCTTTGTGTGTGGTGCAAGAGAGTGGTCTAGTTTCATTCTTCTGCATGTGGATGTCCAATTTTCCCAACACCATTTATTGAAGAGACTGTCTTTTTTCCAGTGGATAGTCTTTCCTGATTTGTCGAATATTAGTTGACCATAGAGTTGAGGGTCCACTTCTGGGTTCTCTATTCTGTTCCATTGATCTATGTATCTGTTTTTGTGCCAGTACCACACTGTATTGATGACCACAGCTTTGTAGTACAACCTGAAATCTGGCATTGTGATGCCCCCAGCTATGGTTTTCTTTTTTAAAATTCCCCTGGCTATTCGGGGTCTTTTCTGATTCCACACCAATCTTAAAACGATTTGTTCTAACTCTCTGAAGAAAGTCCATAGTATTTTGATAGGGATTGCATTAAACGTGTAAATTGCCCTGGGTAACATTGACATTTTCACAATATTAATTCTGCCAATCCAAGAGCATGGAATATTTCTCCATCTCTTTGTGTCTTCCTCAATTTCTTTCAGAAGAGTTCTGTAGTTTTTAGGGTATAGATCCTTTATGTCTTTGGTTAGGTTTATTTCTAGGTATCTTATGCTTTTGGGTGCAATTGTAAATGGGATTGACTCCTTAATTTCTCTTTCTTCAGTCTCATTGTTAGTGTAGAGAACTGCCACTGATTTCTGGGCATTGACTTTGTATCCTGCCACATTGCCGAATTGCTGTATGAGTTCTAGCAATTTTGGGGTGGAGTCTTTTGGGTTTTCTATGTACAGCATCATGTCATCTGTGAAGAGGGAGAGTTTGACTTCTTCTTTGCCAATTTGACTGCCTTTTATTTCTTTTTGTTGTCTGATTGCTGAGGCTAGGACTTCTAGTACTATGTTAAATAGCAGTGGTGAGAGTGGACATCCCTGTCTTGTTCCTGATCTTAGGGGAAAGACTCCTAGTGTTTCCCCATTGAGAATGATATTTGCTGTGGGCATTTCATAGATGGCTTTTAAGATGCTGAGGAATGTTCCCTCTATCCCTACACTCTGAAGAGTTTTGATCAAGAATGGATGCTGTATTTTGTCAAATGCTTTCTCTGCATCTATTGAGAGGATCATATGGTTCTTGTTTTTTCTCTTGTTGATATGATGAATCACATTGATTGTTTTACGAGTGTTGAACCAGCCTTGCATCCCGGGGATAAATCCTACTTGGTCATGGTGAATAATTTTCTTAATGTGTTGTTGGATCCTATTGGCTAGTATCTTGTTGAACTTTCGCATCTGTGTTCATCAGGGATATTCGTTTATAATTCTCCTTTTTGGTGGGGTCTTTGGTTTTGGAATTAAGGTGATGCTGGCCTCATAGAACAAGTTTGGAAGTATTCCATCTCTTTCTATCTTTCTGAACAGCTTTAATAGAATAGGTGTTGTTTTTTCTTTAAACGTTTGATAGAATTCCCCTGGGAAGCCATCTGGCCCTGGACTTTTGTGTCTTGGGAGGTTTTTGATGACTGCTTCAATTTCCTCCCTGGTTATCGGCCTGTTCAGGTTTTCTATTTCTTCCTGTTCCAGTTTTGATAGTTTGTGGCTTTCCAGGAATGCGTCCATTTCTTCTAGATTGCCTAATTTATTGGCATATAGCTGCTCATATTAAGTTTTTAAAATCATTTGTATTTCCTTGCCATTGGTGGTGATCTCTCCTTTTTCATTCGTGATTTTATTAATTTGAGTCTTCTCTCTCTTCTTTTTAATAAGGCTGGCTAGTGGTTTATCTATCTTTTAATTCTTTCAAAGAACCAACTCCTGGTTTTGTTGGTCTGTTCCACAGTTCTTCTGGTCTCTATTTCATTGAGTTCTGCTCTAATCTTTATTAACTCTCTTCTTCTGCTGGATGAAGGTTTTATTTGCTGTTCTTTCTCCAGTTCCTTTAGGTGCAAGGTTAGGTTTTGTATTTGAGTTCTTTCCAGTTTCTTGATGGATGCTTGTATTGTGATGTATTTCCCCATCTGGACTGCTTTTGCTGTATCCCAAGGATTTTGAACAGTTGTATCTTCATTCTCATTAGTTTCCATGAATCTTTTTAATTCTTCCCTAATTTCCTGGTTGACCCTTTTATCTTTAGCAGGATGGTCTTTAACCTCCACGTGTTTGAATTCCTTCCAGATTTCTTCTTGTGACTGAGTTCTAGTTTTAAAGCATTATGGTCTGAAAATATGCAGGGACGATCCCAATCTTTTTGTATTGGTTAAGACCTGATTTGTGACCCAGTATGTGGTCTATTCTGGAGAAAGTTCCATGTGCACTTGAGAAGAATATGTATTCAATTGCGTTTGGATGTAAAGTTCTGTAAATATCTGTGAAATTCATCTGGTCCAGTGTATCATTTAAAGCTCTTGTTTCTTTGGAGATGTTGTGCTTAGAAGATCTGCTGATTGTAGATAGTGCTATATTCAAGTCACCAAGTATAAGTGTATTATTATCTAAGTATGTCTTAACTTTTGTTATTAATTGATTGATATACTTGGCAGCTCCCATACTCGGGGCATTAATATTCATGATTGTTAGGTCCTCTTGTTGGACAGACTCTTTAAGTATGATATAGTGTCCATCTTCATCTCTTACTACAGTCTTTGGGATAAACTTTATTTGATATGAGGATGGCTACCCCTGCTTTCTTTTGAGGACCATTTGAATGGTAAATGGTTCTCCAACCTTTTATTTTCAGGCTGTAGGTGTCCTTAGGTCTAAAATGAGTCTCTTGTAGACAGCAAATAGATGGGTCTTGCTTTTTTATCCAGTCTGAAACCCTGCGCCTTTTGACAGGATCATTAAGCCCATTCATATTCAGAGTTAGTATTGAAAGATATGAATTTAGTGTCATCATAATACCTATTCAGTCCCTGTTTTTGTGGATTGCTTCCTTGGACTTCCTCTTTCTTTTACAGAGGCCCCCTTAATATTTGTTGCAGAGCTGTGTTGGTGGTCACATATTCTTTCAGTTTCTGCCTATCTTGGAAGCTCTTTATCTCTCCTTCTATTATGAATGAGAGCCTGCTAGATAAAGTATTCTTGGCTGCAGGTTCTTCTCATTTAGGACCCTGAATATATCCTTCCAGCCCTTTCTGGCCTGTCAGGTCTCTGTGGAGAGGTCTGCTGTTAACCTAATACTTCTCGCCATAAAGGTTAGGGATCTCTTGTCTCTTGCTGCTTTAAGGATCTTCTCTTTATCTTTGGAATTTGCAAGTTTCACTATTAAATGTCGGGATGTTGAATGGTTTTTATTGATTTAGGGGGGAATCTCTCTATCTCCTAGATCTGAATGCCTGTTTCCCCCACCAAGTTAGGGAAGTTCTCAGCTATGACTTGTTCAAATACACTTTCTGGACCTCTGTCCCTTTCGACGCCCTCTGGAACCCCAAATAAATGTAGAGTTTTTCCTTCTGAAGCTGTAATTTATTTCCCTTAACCTATCCTCATATTTTAATTGTTTTTCTCTTTTTTCCTCAGCTTCCTTTCTTGCCATCAACTTGTCTTCTATGTCACTCACTCGTTTTTCTACCTCATTAACCCTCATCCTTAGGACCTCCATTTTGGATTGCATCTCTAATTGATTTTTAATTTCAGCCTGATTAGATCTAAATTCTGCAGTCATGAAGTCCTTTATGCTTTTTTTCCAGAGCCACCAGTAGCTTTATAATTGTGCTTCTGAATTGGCTTTCTGACATAGAATTGTAATCCAAATTCTGTAACTCTGTGGGAGAGAGCACTGTTTCTGATTCTTTCTTTTGTGGTGAGTTCTTCCTTTTAGTCATTTTGCTCAGTGCAGAGTGGCTAAAAACAAGTTGTACTGGAAAAAGGAATGAAAAAGGGAAGAAAAAAAGGGGGGAGGACAAAAAACAAGGAGGGGTATCCCCTGATTCTATATACTGTAAGTCCCTAGACTTCCCCTGGAACTTTCCTGCGCTACTCAGTCAAGAACTTGCTCTTCTCCTGTCCTTCCAACTGGTCTTCTGGGGGAGGGACCTGCTGTGCTGATTCTCAGGTGTGTGCACCTGGGGGAGTTGTCCTGCCCCCTGCCAGGTGCACGGCTCAGTGGGAGCTGTTTATCCTGTGAGGCCCCTGCTCCCTGGCGGCCCCAGCAGTCCCAGGCACAAGGTGTCCCCAGGAGGAACAACAACAGTGTTGTTGTGGCAGCGGCCAGCTCTCCAGCCCTAGAGTCAGCTCCAGCAGCAACCACCGCAGTCTCCGGGTCTGTGGGGGCCTGACGCTCCAGGGCGGGGGCGTTGCTCTGCACAGCTCGGGGCTGCCCGGGGGCAGGAGCGTCCTCGCTGTCCTGTGCCCTCCTGGCCTCTGCCTGTCCCGGGGGCTGGGGCGGGGGGAGCACTAGATCCTGGGCTGTGTCCCCTGGCCCCTGGGCTCCGGGGCCTGCGCTGCTGGATCGTGCTCCCGAGCCGCAGCCCCCTCTGTGTGGAGCTACTCCAGGCCCGGGGACGCGCCCTGCAGCCCTTTAGGGAGCTCGGCGGCGGGGTGTGGTGCGCTCTCCCCCAGGGCGCAGGTGCTCTGTTAGTGCCCCTGGGAGCCTCAGGGCATCCCACCCCCCCCTTCCTGGGGTCCTGCCCGAGCTCCCTGCGAGCGCCTTTCCATCCAGGAAGATTGGTAAAGCTCCTGCTTCTCCGGGCCTGGGCTCTCCTGTCCTGGGGCTCTTGCCGCGTGGCCTTAGCCTGGCTCCTCGCAGGCCCCTCCCCCTTGGAGGTTTTTTTATTTCTTTATTTTTTTCCGTCTTCCTACCTTGATAGAAGCGCAAACTCTTCTCACTGTAGCTTTCTAGCTGCTCTATCTTTAAATCTCAGGCTGAATTCGGAGGTTTTCAGAATGATTTGAAAGTTATCTAGGCAAGTTGGTGGGGAGAGGTGACTTGGGGATCCTGCTCTTCCCCCATCCTGCCCCGCCTCCTCTTATCCCAGGATTATTGTGAATGGAAGCTGTCAGGTAGACATTTTTGTCTCATTTCTAAACTTAAGAAAAAGCTTTCAAAATTCACCACCAATCATGTTTGTAGTAAGTTTTGAAAATACTGGATACCAAAAACATATTAATGAAAGATTTCTCTAGTCCAAATTTTCTAAAAACAAAAACAAATTAATTTTGAATTTTTGTTAAATTATGTCAAATGCTTTTTTCAGAATCTATCTGGAAGACCAAATGATTTGCTCCTTTTCCATGTTAATGTACTGAATTAAAATGGCAAATTTTCCAATGCTAAACCACAATGGGGAATGGGAGACCCACTTGATTACAAGGCATTATCTTTTTTATTTAATTCCAATTTTCAGTTGCTAATATTTTATTACATATTTTTGGCATCTATCTAAAAGGTGCTTGGTTTGTGATTTCAAGAAGGTGACTGGTTTTCAATTTCATTTTCTTATTGCCCTTGTTGAATTTTTTAAATCAAGATTATGAATCGGTTTTGTTCTCTAAAAGATTTGTGAGATTAATCTTAGTTCTTCCTAAATTCACTAACCATTTTGTGAATATTTTGCTAGAAAGGATACCTTCCCAGTTAGAGTTTAATCTAAATTATTACTTTTACCATTTCTGAAATAATGCTATAACCTTAGAACTTTTTAAAACCTTATACCCAACTTCTACATTATGCCTTATGAATTTACTCCTATGTGTAGCTATTTATTGATTGCCCTTTGAAGATAATATGCATTATTTTTTTCTGAGGGCCTAGAAGGTTTTTATTTTGGCCTTTGTTTTTTTAGTAGTTTGATGGCAATGAACCCAGGTGTACTTTTCTTTTTATCTTTTCCTCATGGAGTTTGTATGTAGTCTCCTGAAAACAGAAGTTGATGTATTTTACCAGTTTTGGAAAGTTTTCAGTTACCTTTTTTACAGTCTGAGGGTATAATGATAATATTGGACTTTCTGAGTGTATTCCATACGGCCCTTAGGCTGCTTTCTGATTTCCCACTCATATACTTCAGTCTGGATACTTTTCTATTGATCTACCTCCATGTTCACCAATCTCTTCTTCTGTTATGACTTAATCTGCTGTTAAACCCACTATTTAATTTCAGTTGTTAAAATCTTCACTTATGTTAAAATTTCCCTTTGACTCTGTTTTCTTAATCTAAACTTTTGATCTATTTTCTCCTTATTCTTTATTTTCTTTGGCATTTCCATTAGTTATGTTTTGAGATTTTATCTTCCAACTCCAACATCCCCAGAGGGTCTGCATCTTTTACTTATGTGTGTGTATATATACCCATGTAATTGATGATTTATAGCTTCTCTTAGTTTTGTTCAGATTATCCTATCTCTCAGACATGGTTTGTGGCTACAGGTCAGTTTTGCTAATGCTCAATCTACTTCCAGTTTACCCCTGATTCTAGAGTTACCCTCCAGGGATTCAACTGACAATCATGTTTGCTGGAATCCCCTCCCCTAGCGGGTCCTAAACTCTGATTTTGGTCACCTCAGCACTATAAGACTTCAATGAATTTTGCTCTGCTTCTCAGAAGTTTTTGGCTTAGAACTTTAGTTAAATAAAATTAATAAGTACCATAGAAATGTTTCAGATAAAATATTGTGGGAGTTCAGAAGAAGCAGTGTATTTCTAGCTGCAGTGACTAGGAAAAGTCAGTGAATGTGGTAGCACGTAAAAGGAACTTGAAAGATACCAAGACATTGTAATAAGAAATTTCACTATACTACTTTACCTTAAGAGAGAAATTGCATACTGTTCTATATTCAGTTCCAATATAGCCCAAACTTTTTGAAGAGTATCTGCAACACTGGAATTTTCCTTTGTGTCTGAAAACAATAATTAAAAATAGCAAGGTAAAAACTATAAGATGCCTGAAAGATCATTTTGTTCACAGCCCTCCCCTTGCAGATAAGGAAGCTGAAATTCACAAGGTGATATCCAAAGTCATGGGCTTTGTTCACAGCAAAATCATGTTTAAAATATAAAGCAATTATAAACTTCTGGTCGAGAGCTCTGTTCACTAATTTATGCTGTTTCCCTTCATCTTCAGTTTAAAAATCATAAAGTGTTGTTCTAATTGAAGATTCTCATCAAAGAGTTCACAACAGGGGATCTTTAATCACACTAAAAGTTCCTTATGAAAGCTCTTATGCCAGAAAAAACAATTCATCCAATTTTTCTAAAAACCAATGGCTCAATCCCATAATCCATGTTGGTTTAGGAGTAGATGATTTGGTACGAAAAATACAAATCCATAGTAAGTGGCTCAAATTTAACATGCCAGAAACTAATTTTTCCCTACATACTCTATTTCAATTTCTTCATAGTACTACCAGTATCTGAAATTGATATCTCAAAATATTTACTTGTCTATCATATGCCTAGCATCCTAGAACACAAGATTCATCAAAGCAGAAACTCTGTCACTTTAACTGACTTCAATAAAGTCAGAATTTAGAACAATGCTGTGCACACAAGTTATTCAATAAATATGCACTGAGTGAAAGAAATGCAAATACTATTAAAAACATTATTAAGTTATTCAAGTTTTTGTTTCTAAAATAATCATTGTTTAAATATAATTTTTACAGCATATGTGGACAACAAAAAAGTATATTTTAATATATATTCAATTTGATAAATCTATATTTACTTTTTCTAATAGAATAATATCAAAATCAAGCAACAGTAAAATTTTCTATCACACAACTATCCAATGCAGTTTACTTATTTTATATTTGTGTGTCTAGAGTTTTCACTACTGAGACAAACATTTTGATCATTCTCATTAACTACTTCAAAAAGAGACACTTAACAACAAAATGTTTCTATACATTCAAATAATTCTATTGGAAATAAGACTTTCCTTATGAAACAAAAATTGCAGAATGAAAATGACTATAATTGTTGCTTCTGCAGTGTTTAATTTGAAGCTGATAAAAAACAAAAACTTTTTCACAAAAATAGTTTTATATATGAAAATAATTTGAGAAAATGCACTCATAATTTGACTTAATAGAATACCTTTCAAATGAATTCTGTGCTTTCTAAATATATGTCACATGGACACATGAAAGCTTCTTTCATTCAACTCATTCATTCTTTTACTCATTCTTTCATTTCTTTCTTTGAAAAATGGCCTAGAGATGCAAAAATATCCATGACTTAGCTAAAGCTGACTGCTGTAGCATTCTACTAGACATTGGAGATACATAGAGGGAAACGTCGGTTCCCTGTTTTTAAAGACTCATGATAGATTGGGAAAACATAGCTGATCATTCACTGATTCATTATTTCTTCAGCACAAATTTGTTGTGTGCTTACTCTGTGCCAAGAATTCTGGGAACAGAGAGTGAGTGTGCTGACACTCATTCTGACCTCAAGGAATTTCAATATTTATAGAATTAAAAAGAATTAGCCAAATAATAAAGTAAAATAATTCCAAAATGCTTTTCATTAGCACACAAATATTCATCCTTACATACACAAGCTTCATCTTATAAATGATTGAAAAATGATACCTGGTATTCTAGCTCTCATAAGCAATCTGACATAAGTCCCTCTCCACATGGCTTGAATTTTAATTGCAGCTGCTACCTCCTCAGGAAAATATTCTTTATCACTTACTGGTAGACAGTGTTTAACGTCCACCCATTCCGCTGGAAAGAAAAAAACAAAGCTTGGAACTGAAAGTTAAGTTAAAGTATTTAATCCTTTCCCCAGCTTTCAATGCCTTTAACTTCTTAAGTCCCCTGACATATAAAGTGCCACTATGACAGATTTATCTTTATATTTAGTATTGTGCTTTGCAAGTGGTCCTTTTTTGGAATTTAAATATTCTGGAGAAAGGAAACACTACATATTGACACCTGAGTGAGCTACAGTTAATTCTTCTGTGAAAGTAGTGAAGGGTTTCCTTCAAAATTGAAAGAAGTTGTTAAAACTGCATGAATAGAGCTTATGGAGAGGAGTAAAGGGGAGTTACATGGATCTGAAGATCTTCCCAGAATTTCTCAAATCATACATAAGTGTTAGTGACTTTCATAGTCTTTCAGGGCAAAAACAAATAAAACAGGGATATTCTGGGCTTCCCTCGAAATATGTGAACTTGGGGACACCAGGCAGATCCTTGGAGCCTGTGGGCTTTCCAGAGCACAGCTTGAATTCTCCACCTGTTGGTATAGTCCAAGACTACCTACTCCACAAAAACCTTGAGCGTGCTTATCTTACATAAGGCTAGAAAGTCCTTTGTTGAACAAATATCTAAATTTATTCAGTACCTAAAGAAGCCTCTTCTAAGGAAGAATCGAGTAACTCCAAATCCAAAACCAGAGCACGAAATGCAAATTTAAAGTTGGGAGGAGGTTTTGTAATTTGAACTTTTTTCAATAAGCGCCATAAAGAAATGTGAAAAACCTGAAAAAGATAAAATACATTAGTACATTTTTTAAACCAAGAAAACAACATTACCTGGCCAAAGAAGCTCTAAAGAACTTTAGATACTCTGAAAATAAAAATACATATTTCTCAGATGCATGATATAACAGAAGACCTCAAAGTCTCACTCACCCAGCAGGAGACCAGAATTATTTCTCATCTTCCTATTTCTAAATTAATAAAAGTTAACCACTACAACAATGCTTATAATATATTCTCAATCAGAATATAACTGGTTGAAGAGATAGAGTGAGATGAAAAATATGGCTTTATGCTAACGCAAGTTAAATTCTTTATTTCATTGGTTCTAAAATGCCATCCACCATAAAACACACTATTGTCTCATGTGTTACCAAAAAGAAAATACACTATTTAGACTTTTTTTTTTATCACTTTCTTATTTTCATCTATGAGTATTTACTTCCCACTGAAAAAGCTCTTTGGGGTTTATTTAGGCAGAGCTTTTTCATCATACAACACACTTAAACATACATGAAAAAATAAAATAAGCTACATAAGCTGGTTAAGTATTCTGAAAACATTCATATTCAAACTCTTACTCTTGCAAATCACTTTCTGAAAAGACTTAATATCTGTATTTTCCTATATAATTTTGTCATTTGTGTTGTCAAGCTTTGAAGATGCATCATGGCCTGAAGTGTGCTCTTTCATCCCTGGGGTGCTGCTCAAGCCACCACCCCTATTCAGTAGGTGCTGGTGCTGGCTCATTCCTGATCCTACCAAAGAGGACACATGGAAGGTTCTTAGACTAGAACCAGAACACATATTCCTTATTCCAAGTTTTTTCATGGTTTTTATCTTGAAACACTGAGGGATTCCATTTATCCAGTCATACCGCTAAAATAATGACCAAGTCTCAGCACATTGCTGCTATCTTACTTTTAGTTATTTATTTGTCCACAGGGAGTAATGTGCTTGGTGGATGATGTAAGGTGCCAGGGGCATCACTTAAGGTGATTTTTAACCAGCTACTTGCTCTTCTTCTCTCTGTCCCTGTGCCCTGGCGGGGATAGGGTGGTGTCAGCCCAATGTAGGGAAAATCCCCATCCTTTCATGCTTGAGAGGCTCTATAATGTCATTTAATTCTCTCCCACAAGGACTGGGCATTTGTCAAACTATATACATATTTCTTTTGAAGCAGTGACAATACGAACCCTATGAACAAGTCCATGTGTGTGCAGAGAATCCTGAAGGCCACCTGGCCAACAATGATTGTAAAGAATCACCAATTAAAAGACACACTCTGACTTCCTTCTGATGTTAAAGTGTGAAAACAAATGTGCATCCTAGAATGGTGAAATCCAGTGCCCTTCAAAGGCATATGACCATTGTACATCCTGCTTAGTGCACATCTTCTGACTATTCCTCACCCCTCCCCATATGTTTAGAGACAGGGACCTAATCTCATAATCTATATTTGTAACTGCCCCATTAGCTAACAATGGTGAGTAAAACTGCAAGCAACCACCTAACCCAAGCTGAGCAAATCATTACTTTGGTTGAATAACTTGAAATCAGGATCAAGAATTTCTAAACCGGCCTCATATGGGAAATTGATATGTCAGGAGTCAGTTTTTCCATGATATGAACTTAGGAGTCTACAAGGAGAAAAAGAAAATGAAGAAGATAAGTTCTAAGGGCTGTTTATCCCCTCTTTGAAGTTCCTCACTGAGTCATTCCTATCTTTAGGTGTCAAGATTTCCCTATATCCTTACAATAAATTAACACATCCAGCTCCTTGTTATGACTTTAATCAGTTAGATGTGTTTTCTGTGACATGTTAGTAAAATGTTTCAACATCTAAGATAAAAATAAGAAAAAACATGAATACGTTAATTTTCCTACTCTGTTACATTTAAGTGCTCAGAGTCCTTGATCATGTTGATGTTACATTACTCTGGGTTACATGTGACTGTTGATGACAGCAGTGAACTCAGACCTGTGAGCAGAAAGGGGCCATTACTCTGACTTCCTGATTAACACACATGCATGCTAGAGAGTGGGTACTAATCCCTGCAACAGATGCATGGATTCACCACATCAGTGGAGATTTTAGGGATCCAGAGGACTAGGCATGCTGGGATATCCTCTCAAATGTAAAGGATAAGACACTGAAACTAAAAAAATAGACCAATACTTAATAGTCCTCCCTGGAGTTGGTGATAGTATATTCTGCTTTGGGGAATATTATTCTAATGCATTTATTGAGTGACTTAGAAGGCCATCAGCTTTAAGTGGGATCCAAAGCAAGGGAAAGATCTGTAAGAGATTTGAGCATCCCAGGAAACAAAAAAAGATCACCTGGTCCAATTCTGTTGTAAACATGCTAATGAAAGAGCTCCAAGAAAACACACTAATGTTATTTTCTAGTGAAAGAATCCTTATCTATGGGATATTTATAGTATGCTGCACTGGATCCATCTGGATTTATGACAAATTTGGAATCTATCAATGTATGGGATGTAGCTCTGAAGAAATGTCACATAACTATGTAATATAAAAGTATAGGGCAGCCCAGGTGGCTCAGCAGTTTAGTGCCTGCCTTCAGCTCAGGGCGTGATCCTGGAGACCTGGGATCAAGTCCCACATCAGGCTCCTACATGGAGCCTGCTTCTCCCTCTGCCTGTGTCTCTGCCTCTCTCTCTGTGTGTCTCTCATGAATAAATAAATAAAATCTTTTTTTAAAAAGTATAAAAATATTTAAAAATATAAAAGTATTTCACGGCCAAAATAGCTCCTTTTTATGCAATGCACAAAGGTACCTTAAATATTAGATCTGGCCTAGGGACAACAGACTCATGCATAAGTAAACAGAGTGGCAAGGACAGGAATTATGAAGGGTTCCAATAGTTTGGGCTCTTTCACCCAGGTTTAGCTGTCAGTAGCAGAAACTTTAATATGATATCATCCTCTGGGGATTCCAGTCAGCCACTTGGTGGCAAGTTTATGTTGGTGGGCTTCTTTCAAGGAGGGGTAGTGATTTGCCCTCACTAGCATTGACACATACCTCAAGTACAAGTTTGCTTTCTCTTTCCTTGATGCCTCTGCCAGCATCATTATCCAAGGGATTACAGAAAAATCTGATTTACAAACATCATATTCAGCCTAACACTCCCTTGGACCAAGGGTCGCATTATACAGAAAAGATTTAACCACTGGAGAATGTCTGGGATCCAATGGTCCTAATATATACCATAGAAACAATTGATAAAGGGGTACCTGGGTGGTTCAGTCAGTTAAGTATTTGCCTTTGGATCATGTCATGATCCCAGGGTCCTAGGATTGAGCCTGCATCAGACTCCCTGCTCAGTGGGGAATCTACTTCTCCCTCTGCCCCTTCCCATGCTTGTGCTTGTCCTTTCTCTCTTTCTCTGTCTCTCTCTCTCTTAAATAAGTAAATAAAATCTTTTTTAAAAAAGGAAGGGGGGGGGGGTTGATGTGTGGGTAGCTTAGTGGTGAGTGTCTGCCCTCAGTTCAGGGCATGATCCCACATCCAGGGATGTGATCCCACATCAGGCTCCCTGCGTGGAGCCTGCTTCTCCCTCTGCCTGTGTCTCTGCCTCTCTCTGTGTGTCTTTCATGAATAAATAAATAAAATATTTTTTTAAAAACTTAAAAAAATAATTGCTAGAATTCCTGGTAAATTGGAATGGCATATAAAATCCTCATTTAAGAGACCAACCTGAAGATGACACCTGACAGAACTGATTCAAAAATTGGAAGTAGGATGGATATCTCTCACCATTATTTCCAGTGGTCCACTTGCAATAATCAGTGTTCTCTGTCCCAAAAGGTAGTTCGCTAAATTGGAGGACCTAATTCCTGGGGATGGATGTCAAGGAATGTTTCCATCTGGGAACACAGTATGATTTACAATAAACCTAAGTTATGATATATCCCTGGTTGCTTTGAGCTCCTCATTCTGGTATACAAATAGGAAAAAAAAAGACACTAATATAATTGGTGTGGGGGGAGAATTTACCCTGATTGTCATGAGGTACTAGGGTTTCTGCTGCATGATGGGACAGGAAGAATCATGCCTGAATTTGCTGAGACACTTCTTGGTGCTTCAGCAGTGAATGATTAATCACAGCCTAGAAAGAGTAAGGCAATCAAGGTCTTGTGCTCATCAGGATTGAAAGTTTAGGTCACCCACCAGGCAACAAGAACAGCTGAAGCTTTGGTTGGAAGAAGGGGAAATCTAAAATGGCTGGTAGAGGAGAGAGATGTTGAATACCAGCTATGGCCTGAGCGCCAGCTGTAGCAGTTGAGACAGAGCCTTCTTGTCATATGATGATTTAATTATTTGCTTATTTTTAGAGCTTGTGAACACCACCTTAAGCTATCTAGAGCCCTCACCTTAAAGAATGGATAACAGAGTTCACTTAAGGGAGGCAATCAGATTGGTTGAAGAATAAATCATGGCAGGTATTTCTTGTAGATTACTCATGCTCTAGGTGAGCAGTTCTCAACTGGGAGTGATTTGTGTCTCAGGTAGGGTTACCAGATAAAATACAAGATACTATAAGGGCAAATACAAATTTCAAAAGCAAGGCTTAGTTCTCTCTATGGAAAATAAAGGAAGAGACACTTTCTCTCCCCTTTTCTTAGATATCACTTTAGAAAACTTGCAATTCAAGTTCTTTCTCCTTCTCTTTGAAGTGTATGTAAGTCTTTTTAATGGCTAAGTTCTGGGGATTACCTAATATAAGATATATATTTTTTTTTCAAACAGAAAGTATCCTTCTAGGAACATCATAACTTGAACATGCTTACCCTGAAGTGCTGTGCAGTTAGTTCTTTATTCTGGAGGGGTATAGGGTAGTGAGCTGTTTGTAAATCCTTCAGAGCCACAGACAGTTTACCCTTATCTCTGAAGTTAACAATTGCATTTCCAACAGCTTTCAAAATTGTTAAAGACTGCTCTGTAAATCGGTAGCTCTCCTGTGAAGACAAAACATAGCAGCCAGATTCACTTTTTTAAAAATTTAAGTGTAATTAAGCTTACAAAAATTTAATTTCTGTTAATATATTAAACTTCTATACAGTTGATTCAATAGTTCTTAATGAAGTGTTTGCTTGATCAAGGCATTTTGCTTGAGGCTGTGATCTCAACAATATAAAACAAGGGATATGATTCCTGCTGCAGTGGAAACACATGGGAAGAACACCTAGTTCACATTGGGAGCCAGGGGAAATTCCTCTACCGTATTAATACCCAGACTTAGTTCTGAAGGGTGTCTAGGAATTAGTTTGACAAAAGTTAGTAGGAGTGGAGAGCTGATAGTGAAGAGTTCAGGGAGACAATGATAAAGATTACAAAGACAAGAAGGTGAACTGGCTCCCTCCTGCTTCTGGGACTGCTATTGACTCTGAGGAAACAATAAAAGCAAAAAAGGAGACAGGGATATCGAAAACAGTATGGAAGTTCCTCAAAAAATATAAAACAGAGCTATCATCTAATCTAGCAATCTTACTTTTGGGTATATAGCCAAAAGAAATGAAAATAGGACATTAGAGATAGCTGTACCCCCATATTCATTGCAGGATTATACTCATTAGACAGGACATGGGAACAAACTAAGTATCCACCAGTGGATGAATGGATAAAGAAGTTGTAGTGTGTATGTATGTATGTGTGTATATATTGAATATATACATATATAAACATAATGTATATATATATACATGCATACATACACACAAAATGGAATATTATTTAACCATGAGAAGAAAGGAAGTCCTACCATTTGTGACAATATAGATGGATGGACTTTTAAGACATTAAGTAAAATAAACCAGACAGAGAAAAACAAGTATTGCATGGTATCATTTATATGTGGAATATTTAAAAACAAACACATAAACAAACTCAAAAACAAGTAGAATGGTTGTCGGGGACTTAGGAGTGGGAAAAATAAGGAAAGGTTAGTGAAAAGATATACACCTTCAACAATAAGATGAATAAGGTCTGAAGATCTAAATGTAAATCATAGTGACTATAGTTGATAGCACTGTATTGTATAGTTGATGTTTGTTAAGGGAATAGAACTCAAATGTTACCAAAAAAATGCTGTCACCAAGAAAGAAAAAAGGTAAGTATGTGAGGTGATGGTTATGTTAATTATTAATAACTAGATGGTAGGGATCCTTTTACAATGTTTATGTATATCAAATCACTACAATGTCCAGTTTATATAACTTACAATTTAATTTGCCTACTTTACCTCAATAAAACTGGTGAAAAAAAGAAACTGGATATCAAATTGCAAATCTGTAGGTCAAAACCAAAAAGAGAGTCAGTGGGGGGTGGTGGGGAGAAAGAGAGAGAGGGGGAGAAAAAGAACCCTGAGGAATTTGTAGGTTATTTTGGTTGGTGTGTGGTAGGTAATTAATGGATAGAGGAGGGGCTGCCCAGAGCAGAGGGTGCTTTGAGACAGCATTTAAGAGGGTGAAGTCGGAGCAAAACTTTGTAAAACTGTTTTTGCTCCTTTCCTAGGGAGCACCATGGAGTCATCATTGCTCCTTGGTTCCCTGCAGAAATTTTGAGGAATGGCCCAGCAGCTATGTGTAAATAGTACAGATTCCCTGCTGAGGTCAGCTAATGAAGACAGATGCCCTTGCCCCCTTAATGCATTTATCATTCTATGACCTTCTTCTCAACCTCCCAAAGCCTAGAAAAAGCCTCTCTCAATGGTGTTTCTCTCTGAGGTGAAACCATGACCAGAAAAGTTGTCTGGTCAAGCAGCAACTCTGAAAGTGATCATGTACAGCTCTGAGGAGCTTGAGTCTCTCTGCTCTTGGACTAGTTTGTCTCCTCTTGCTTCTTCATTAGGACTGAAGAATAATAGGGTCTGACTTTCAGCCTCAAGAATTTTTTTCAAGACTTTATTTATTTATTCTTGAAAGAGAGAGAGAGAGAGAGAGGCAGAGACATAGGCAGAGTGAAAAGTAGGCTCCCTGCAGGGAGCCCCATGCAAAACTCAATCCCAAAACCCTGGGATTACGACCTGAGCCAAAGGCAGACTCTCAACCACTGAGTTACCCCTGCACCCCAGCTTCAATCATTTTTACAAGATGGAGGAATTGATAACCCCAGGGAAAGATGAGTTCACAGACCAAAATAAGTAGACACCTATGAAGTCAAGTCACGTAAAGAAAGAAGCAAACTGGATAATCCATACTACCTAAAGCAGAATTATTTTTTTAAAGAAAATGAAGAAAAGATAAAACAAGAATTTAAAATAATCAGGATAAATATAATTAAGGGAATAAGAGACATGTACTTATAAGGTGGGCTTACTGATCTTCCTTCTATTGAGCAGTAGGTAGAGGACTGGTGAGAAACAGCACAGCAGAGAGGAGGCAGTCATGGGGAATCCTGCACAACCACTGCTTGAAGAGGCAAGAATCCATGACTGAGCATTTCTGGGCCACAGCAACATTAGCATAAGAGAGCTGTTCCTGAGCCATCTTGTTGCTATATTAACCCAGAGATTTACTGACTGGCTAAGAGGATCCTGCCTTATTAATACGAGGCTGTGCTACATGGAGATGGGTTTGGAGGAGGGTGTAAAACTGAACTGTGTAGTGGGAATGCCCCATGCAAATTGGCCTCCAAAAAGGCAGAGGCCCACATATCTAAAGAAGATGTCTTGGGGATGACATCTAAAACCAAGACAGGGCCTCAGGGGAGATGCTGGGACTATTTACCTTGCTTCTTCCTTCAGACCCTGTCATAACAGAGGAGCAAGAGACACTAAGAAGAGGCCAAGAGAAGAGGAGATGAACAAGAATGACAGAATTTTCCATGGATCCTCTCTCCCTGAATCCCAAACACTCCAAATTCCTTAGGACAAGGAAGGGGTAAAAGGAGCATATGATACCACATTTTAAACTGTAATGAAAAGGACTGTACTGATCCTCTAGTCCCAAAGACCAATATGCTAGGAGACTTAACTGAGATTCTAACAGATGTGAAAGGGGATTCCACAGAGCAGAGGCAGTTGTTGGAGAAAAACTAAATTTATTTTATTTGTATCCCTGCAGAGTTTAACTTATTTATTGTACATGTCACTTGGGGGAATTTCTTATAGGATACTTATAGAATTTCTTATAGAAAACTTATTAGTTTTAAAAAGTAAAAACATGGACAAGTTGAATAAAAAACAGGAATATGACTTAGATCAAAATCTGAAAATAAAAAAAAAATCTTTGAAAATAAGGCACATATAAAAAAAAATCACAGTTGCTTGCATACTTACTGGCTCAAAGTTGGGTAGTACAACATCTTCATCTCCAATGACAAAAGTCACCATGCTGCAGAGGTGTATGGAATGCCCTATGGGGGAGTATGCGGTGAAAAGCAGCATATGTCTCCTAAAGACAATGGAAAATATATGAGGACCAATGGGCACCTTTGTTGTAGTCCTTGCCTCTATTAGTTGTTCGGTGACAATTTATGCTCAAATGAAGTCAAAGGTTAGTGAGAGTTGAATTCTTTAACACAGACAGGATAAAGACCTTTGAATTAGCACTCTGAAAGAATCAGCAGAGATCATGGAATATTATTGTATTACTTATATAGGACATAAAATGGTTACACTGAATGACAAACTTACACATGCTGGAGGTATCTTCCCATACACTGCAGTCACATTGCAGGAGACTAAGTCCCGATTTTTCCCTAACAACAATAATTCATGGCGCTACAGGGCTTTATAGATTTCAGAGTCATTTCATAGTCACTTCCTCACAAATGCATAATTTTATGTATGTTGTTTGTGTCTCTTCTATCAGGTTGTGGTATCATTTAGAGCAGGGACACTCATTTCCCCTCAGTTACATAGCACTTAGCATATGTTCAAAACAAAACATTCAATGCTGATAGGTTAGATACTGTGGGGAAACACGTAGATAGAAAGATATATATAGGGGATCCCTGTGTGGTGCAGCGGTTTAGCGCCTGCCTTTGGCTCAGGGCACGATCCTGGAGACCCGGGATCGAATCCCACGTCGGGCTCCCGGTGCATGCAGCCTGCTTCTCCCTCTGCCTGTGTCTCTGCCTCTCTCTCTCTCTCTCTCTCTCTCTCTCTCTCTCTGTGTGACTATCATAAATAGATAAAAGAAAAGATAGATATATATAGATATATATCTTTATTATTCCCTGTTCTTGGTTGTCTTGATGGAGGGGGTACTCAAAATAATGACTTCTGGATAATCTCTCTATGCCAGAGTTTTTTAGGGTAGATGTGAGAAATATTTTTTTTTGATGTGAGAAATATTGAAGAAGTTCTACGATTTAATGTTTTCTAGGAATACTGGATGCTTGCCACACATTATTTCAGCCTTTGATTTTGGTGTGGGCTTTGCTCTTTCTTTAAGAGCCATAGCTTTTCATTGATTACATAGGAATAACATGATTGGTCTTGGGGAATCCAGCAAAAATATTTATTTCATCTGAAATGGGAAGTACTATTTTGAATTTTATTTATTAAAATCAAAAAAACTTTTTGATTATGCATATTTTCTTTAAAATGAAAAACATGATCTGCTTAGCCAAGTTAATCTTAATTAAAAATAAATCTACAGGTAAGATTAAAAACAAACCACAGGTTAAAAAATAGAAACCATAGGGAAAAAAATGCTATGTTTCTCCATTTGTTTTTAAATATCATAGTGCTTGCCAAGGAATGTAAGATTTACAAGAAAACAAAAAGATTGTTTAATAAATTAATTTTAGGCAATGCTGATTTATTTTATTTTATTTTTTAAAGATTTTATTTATTTATTCATGAAAGACATAGAGAGAGAGGCATGCAGGGAGCCTGACGTGGGACTAGATCCCGGGACTCCAGGATCACGTCCTGGGCGTAAGGCAGGCGCTAAACTACTGAGCCACCCAGGGATTCCCGGCAACACTGATTTAAACCATATTCTTTCATAAGAAATTATCGAACTTTGACAATTATGAATCTCCCGAAAGAAGATTCACTGAACAGCATTTCTTCAATGTATTTGTTCATAGAATTATTTTTCTGAAGAATCTTAATAACAGATCTGTTTCTTACAAAATCACTTTAGGAGACAACATCTTAGATCCCATATTGTATGTAGTAGCCAATGGTTTACAAGGCTTCAAAAAATTCTTCATATGGGAAAAATAAAGTCACTCCATACCCAACAGGCAGGCGAACCACTGTAGCCTTGGTAGCATATGTATGAATCTTCCTAACAAGTTCCCGTGGTTTCAGAGATTTCCAAGAAACTGATTCAGCTGTAAGCAATCCAGGCTCTATGTGGGGGCTGTCTTTTGTTAAAGCTAGGAAGAGGGAAAAATGTTAAAATTTAACTTTGAAAGTTTAGCTGGCCTTCACAACATTTTAGTAATGATAATAATAATATCAGGAATTAGAGGTTTTCTGAAAATATTCGTAAAACCTGGAGAAAATACTCTGGGTAAATAATTATTGGGAATAATACTGAAGTGAGACTCAGGTCTTCCTCTCTGTCCTATTTTCCTCCTCAGAATAATCCCTCACATAAAGAAACAAGGAACAGAAGAGTTAGTAAGAGGACAGACAAGACTGTCTCATAGGAGTAACCCATCACTTTAATCATCTGAGCACAAATCACAATGCCCCTCTAGATGCAGTTTTAAGGAAGAAAAGCACCACACATGGGATAATAGATTTTCCTAAGATAGTGACAAAGCAATGTGGAAATATCCCATTGTTTAATCTACGTTTTTACTTTTAACTCTCAGCTCTATGTGTAGAAATAGCAAATAATGAACAAAAATTTAATTTTAACATTATATGTTCCTCTTAAAATGAATAAAGAACATAGACTATTCTTCATCAGTAGCTAAGACCAAAACACTTTTTAAATTAAAAAAAAAATTGAGACAAAACTGACACGCTATTGTATTAATTTTAGGTGTACCATATAATGATTTGGTATTTGCATATATTTTGAAATGATTACCATGAAAATTTAGTTAACACCCATTACTACACACAATTACAAATTTTTTTTCTTATAATGAGAATCTTTAAGATTTACTCTCTTAGCCACTTTCAAATATACAATACAGTGTCATTAACTATAGTGACTCTGGTGTACATTACAGCTTCAGGAATTATTTTACCTTATATTTTTACCCTACTTCCAGATAACACTCAAGCTGAGGATATAAGGGCACAACATGACTTGAAACATCTCTATGCACATAGAATTTCAATGTTTTAGGACATGCTATGGCTTAGGAGTCATTAGTATATATACTAAGCTTACACCATTAAGTTTGGCAAGTTTACTCAACAAATATTTATTGTCTACTACTATACACTAGACACCATTCAAAACATTGGCTATAACTGGGTGGAAAATCATAGTCCTTGTGATCAAAGTTGGTAGTACATTTAATAGTAAGCATTCAGCAAATATTTATGGTACCTCCACAGTGCCAAGTAATATAAATTTGAATTATAGATAATTTGATTTTGCTGTTTACGCTTTGCTTTTTCTATAAGAGCCATAGCTTTTCTTTGATCATGTAGGATAAACATGATTGATCTTGGGAAATCCAGTAAAAATATTTATTTCATCTAAAATAGGAGGTAATATTTTGAATTTTATTTACCAAAAATAAAGAAAACTTTTCAATTATGCATATTTTTTAAGATTTTATTTATTTATTCATGAGAGACACACACAGAGAGAGAGGCAGAGACACAGGCAGAGGGAGAAGCAGGCTCCATGCAGGGAGCCCGATGTGGGACTTGATACCGGGTCTCCAGGATCACACCCTGGGATGAAGGTGGCCTAAGCTGCTGAGTCACCTGGGCTGCCCCATATTTTCTTTAGAATGGATAATGTGATCTGTTTAGCCAAGTTTATCTTAATTAAAAATAAAACTACAGGTAAGATTAAAAACAAACCATAGGTAAAACTATAGACTGATAAGAAAAAAAATGTTTCTTGATCTGTTTTTAAATAAACAGATTTAACTTTAACAAAACAGGACAGAGAATGGTGTTTTATGCATATGTACAAGGGGCTGGTCTCAGAGAGAAGCAAGAACAGTCCATCCATGAGAGCAAGAGGGAAGGTGACTAGAATTGTGAAGAGCTCCTTATGGGAAGATGAGGTGGGTCATTCCTGATTTTTGTCTATCTGTCCAGTGAAGATAGCAGTAAGGTCGTCCCCTGAAAATGCAAGAGGATGAGAGCAACGGTTGGGGAAATCTGGAGGTTTGAGATAGTCATCCATGAGGACAAGAGTGGGCAGTGCATGAACCAGGGAACCATGTGCATGGCCATACTTAGGGGCCCCTTTGAAATGTGTAGCCCTCAGTTGAAAGTGGGGCTAGCTGACAGGATTATTTTTCCTCCAGTTGCATTCAGCTACTCTGATGCACACAGGTAAGGTGTATGTATGCACAGGTAAGAAAGAGTGTAAGTTTTTCAATAGATTTTAAAAGACCCAAGAATGATGATGTATAGAGGTAGAAATAAACACAGAGAGACTAGTCATAACAGAGACATAAACACAGGACTGAAACAAGGAGAGGCAGAGGTGGCAAGAGGGAGCATCACCAATGATATCTGAGGAGCAAGAGCATCATAGAAGGTGGTATAAGGGTGACTCTTGTAGAGACTCTGGAGAGGAAATAGTTTTCTTCATCCAGAGCTTTAAAATCTTGTATTTAAAAAAAAAAATCTTGTATTTCCCCTAGACTGAATGAAAGTAAGCTGGGCTTAAGACTATAATTTTCTCATATCTCACTCACCTCCAGATTCTCCCCATCGTACCAATGCAGAAAAGGAAACCAGTAGTTCAATAGGTTTTAGACTATCCACAAATAAATAGTAGGATACACGTTCATCTGAGAACTGCAAGAAATCAGGTGAATCATTGAACTTAATATTTAGTCTATCAATGCTGTATTTGCCACTTTAATAATAATACAATACCTCATTTATAGAGGACCTACTGTGCTCTAGACACCACAATAAGTACTTTACAGTTTTAATGATATAAAGAAAATCATGCTGGGTAAATGTTGGCAATAGTCTATGGAAGCTGGGTCTATAGGATCTGTGTGAAACTGACTGCTCTGTCAGAGAGAGTCAAAACTCTTCATGAACAAAGTAAAGGAGTATGCTTGTTCCAGAAATAACAAATGGCGGAGACTGGGCTGATGGCTGAGCAGTGCTCTGAGAATGCAGGTTCCTGATAACTTTGGCAGAGAATTGAAATGTCTAATGGGGTTGTGTTAAGGTATTTTATAGGGCAGTATGTGATATAAACACTTTCTTCCCTTTTGTTACAAGATCTTCAGAAATATAGCCATTGCACATTTGTTTAAAGATTTTATTTATTTAATCGAGAGAGAGAGAGAGAGAGAGAGGAGAGAGAGAGAGAGAGGCACAGGTACAGGCAGAGGGAGAAGCAGGCTCCATGCAGGGAGCCCAACGTGGGACTGTATCCTGGGTCTCCAGTATCACACCCTGGGCTGAAGGCGGCGCTAAACTGCCGAGCCACCGTGGCTGCCCTAGCCATTGCACATTAATGCACCAGACTGGATTTTTGTTTTTAAGGTGCAGGAGAGTACTGAGTAAAACCAGGACTACCCTTAAAGGACAGCCACATAAGGGTTACATGAACATGAACTCAATCCATCCTGTATGGGTACTGTTAACATCTATAATCATGGATGAAGAAACTGAAACACAAAGAGAATAAGTAATCTGCAAAAGTCACAGAGCTTGCAAGTAGCAAAGCTGAGACTCAAAAGTAGGTCTGTCTATTTGCCAGCAACAGGGCTGGTCTTTGAAACTATTGTACTTTTATTGTCTCTCAACTGCTTGCTGCTTCAATGACTGATGGCATTGGGTAAGAGTGTTAAATTAATTTCATTGCTATTATACATTAAGAGCTTTCATATCATTTTACATAATATTTAAATAAACAATTAAAATATAATAGAAAAACCTCTAGTGATACTGTGAAAAATGCAACCTTGTTATTTAATCAAGTATGACAAGATTGCTGGAAATGCTCCAGACAACATAAATATGTTTTAAATGATTGCTTCCCCCAATATTTTCAATAGTAAGCATTTGTCATTTATCTTTTTTGTTTCCTTTTAGCTGCCACATGTTGGTTATAAAGATGGTTGTTTCAAGCACTCAAGTATTCACTCTCTAAAATTATGAAGGAAGCTGAGGGTTGCCAGCCCAGTGTGCATGCCAGAAGAGGAGTTTCTGCACAGAGCTCATCTGCTGCTATTTTTGAGAGTCTGAGAATTTGGGGACAGTATGACCCTGGAGGTCACAGGGAGGTACCCTGGTCTAGTGTCTGCACAGGGCACCTCTGGGTGTCCCCTGCCCCACCTACATACTGAGCACCAATGGAGCAGAAAGGGGTAGAGAGCATTGAAATGTGCTTTTGTCTTAGGAATAGCATGTAATTCAACAGATGCTAATTGAAATCAAATATAATGAATTTATTTGTGCTTCATTTATTCATAAATCAAACATTTTGAATGTGAATTTATACAATGAAGCTCAGGATTGAACATAATCAGATGAATCACACTTAGAGATAAGAGGTAGCAGAATTTTGCTTATTGGCTGTGTAAGGAATTAGTAGAAGACTCTAAGAATTGATTTTGTGTTGTTTAATATAATTATGAATGTAGAAATGCTTGATAGATTTGAAGGTGTTTTCCACTGGCATGATTTAATAAAAAATTTACATAAAAGAAGGAAAAGAGAAGAGGTCATAATATATTTACCTTGAATTCTGTTTTTTGAAAGTTAAAGCAATATGAACTTGGCTTGTGAAAAATATATATGTTCCTGAAAAACATTATTTATAACAGGTTACCATTGTCATATGCAACAGACTAGTACTATATGTTAATAAGTTTCTTAGAATCAAATAATTACAGGCAGAACAAAGTAAAGACAGATGAAAAATTTTAAAAATAGTAACAACCTAGAAGAAAAGTGGTTGCCAAGGGCTGGGAGTGGGGGAAATGGGAAGACACTGGTAAATGGGTGCAAATGTCCAGTTATAAGCTGAATAAGTTCCGAGGATCTAATGTCTAGCAGGGTGACTATACTTAATACTGGATTGTATCGCTGAAATTTACAAAGAGAGTAGAACTTACGTGTGTCTGCCTCCACCCTCCAAATTGGTAAATGTGTGAGGTGTTGGATGTGTTAACTCGATGGGGGGAATCTTTCACAATGTATATCATTTCATCACCATGTACACTTTAAATATCTTATAATTTTATTTATAAATTATGTCAGTTAAGCTGGGCAAAAAATAATAAAAACTGCATTGAATTAGTTGTCCAAAAGAGACAAACATGATCCCTCTCAGTGAATAAACTATCTTTATTCTGATCAACAATTAAGTGTCTGAGGGTGAGCTGAAACTGGCCTGAGATCTGGCTCTTAATATTCTGTGGACAATCAACTCACCTATTTTTCTAACATTTTTGTTTGATATTAGATCAACACCAGACTAATATTGGTTTAACTCTTTTGAATGATAGCTAAAAATTAATGGTTTACATATCCACTATAACTAATGGACACAAAATATTTATACTTACTGAAAGCATACACAAAAGTCTTCAAAATCCAACCATATTTCTTTAGAAACACTATTATTTATTGTTGCAAACTCCTCCTGTGATTTCTCCTGTGTTGCTGTTGTCTGGCTGACCAAATCTCTTTCCAAACTACATCCTTCACCCTGATGGGCTCCATCATTCAGCCCAAGTTCCATCAGTTCGTCTGTGCGTAGCAGAAAACAAAAATGTCAATTGCACCTATGTTGTTAAATAGGGAGTTCCTGAGATATGGGAAATTATAGAGCAGAGCTTGCATAGTGAAGTCTATTTTTGAAAAAAGAAAAAAAAAGTTTCCTGAGGCAATCCTTTACATGCAAGCCTCATATATGGGGAGATCCATGCAGAGACACATTTTCATACACTTGGAAGAATTTAATCCTAGCTTAAATGGCATAGTGTTCAAAATTTGAAATCGCTCTCACAAATTTGTGTGCCCATTCTTTACAGATTATAAAGTTCTAGCAGAAATTAGCTAGGTTAGGTACTTAACACCTGCTCTAGGCAGACATGTTTGTATAAGAGGGAATGGCTCATGCACCAGAAGAAGGTAGAACCTTGGAGAGCTATTGCAATAAATATATTTCAAGAAGCCATTGAACTGCTCCCCACGGTTAGTGATTCTGCATTTTATCTTAGGTTGATCAAGTAATGTCATGAAGGTCTTAGAGGCTTCTTGAATTATAATGTTACATGTGCACATGCCACAAAACTCGTTTTTTTGGATTTGAGGATTAGCCAAATCTTTGTTTAGGAACTGGGGAATTGGCAATGGTTTCCATGCTTTGATCATCACATGCATGTATTAAAACACACGAACTGTACTTGTGAGCCCTTAATCAGATCATCTTTTATTTGGACTTTAAGCATGAATTTGACAAGTGAGATTATCTGATTTTTCTAGCCCAGAGTAGATTAAATTTAACACATCAGAGGAGGCCCCTGAGAGCCAAGAGAAGGGAGAGCTAAGAGCTGTCAAGAAGCAGAGGTCCCTTTGTGCTTTGATGTTTATAGAAGTCATGAGAAGATTATTAATTTACCTTTTCCAAGGATAACTTGTGAAAGAATATTACTCTGTGAAGTGAAAGGAACACATTAAGAAACCATTTATAAATTCAGCAAAATATGTTAACTATCTAAAGCACCAATGTTTTTGTCAATACTTTCTTTTAATCATTGAAGAAACAGATTTCTGCAAATAGTTACTAAAACATGATAAAGCAGAAACTTTGTTTTTAACCTTAAAGTTCAACGATGTGAATTTAATTAAATAATTGGCTTAGGGTTTAAAGTTGTGACATTAAAACATTAGAACATGAAAGTTTATTAAATGATTGAGTCTTAAAAGTTAAACTAAAACAATAGTATCCTTAAGTAGTTATTCTGCTTGGTCTGAAGCACCTGGCCTTGTTATGGACTGAATATAATGAGATTATAATTAGCAAGTAATCTACGGAATCTAGAAAGGTGGATTTCAAATTATACAAATGGTTCTTCCAAATTTTAACGGGGAAATTAAGTTGATTTTGCTTTGTGCAACTCTGCTTTCTCTGGAACACAATTAAAATATGTGTAAAAGTAAAAAGTACAAACTCATACAGACAAATGATTAATGATAGCAACAATATTTTGGGTGATGTAAAGGCAGGTGATAACAGAGCAAAGCTAACTGAGAAGCAAGTGAGAAGCAAGCCCATCCATGACTTAGGGCCCCAGAAATAATTAGCAGGCATCTGAGAAGAAGAGAATGATACATGGACCCATATCAAAATATAGGAATGATTAAGGAACAGATAAATCCCTACTTTGCCCTAATCCTTTCTGGTTTAGCATCTAGCCTTCTTCTGCCTAAACAGGACACTAGAAATTGCTTCATGAGGAGAAATTAAATGAGAAATCTCCAGATCTGGGTTCACAGGTACCGTGGGAAACAGAAAAAGCTACTATGCAGAGAGGAGAGGAATTAAGTGAAAGTCCACATGCTAAACTTTGAGACTTTCAGCTCCTCTGTGCTGCTTGGCTTCTGTAATACTGATGGATAAATGTATACCAAACTCTGTGACCCATTCTACCCCAGAAAGGAGATTAGAGGACTCCTAACTGGAGAAACTGACCAAAGCCAGGGAAAAACCTCAAGGAATCTACATTTGGAGCTAATCCCACCCCCAGATGAAGCTCATTTATCCCCAATTATCCTAAATTAATTATCCTGCCAGCTGACAAGCTTATCATTTCTATAAAGCCAATTCCAATCAGCAGCTCTTTAATGCCATGAATTCCTTAGATATATATGTGTAACAAAGTATCACCAGACAATGAAGGATGGAGTCTTAATGAGAGCTCTTAGAAACTAAAAATAGGAAAGTGAAATAAACTCAACAGAAAGTCTGGATGACAAAGTTGACACAAAAGACAAAGATATTAAATCTATAAATCTTTTAAAAGAAAACATTGGAGAAAGCTTCATGACTTTGGATTTGGCAGTGATTTGTTGGATATGACACTAAACAACAACAACAACAAATGTAAAAATAGATAAATTGGACTACATCAAAATAAAAAAATTCTGTGCATCAAAGGACAAATCGATACAGTGAAAATGCCACCTACAGAATAAGAGAAAATATTTGTAAATCATGTATCTGATAAAAGGGTAGCATCAATAATAGGAACAACAAAAACCAAATAAACCAATTTAAAAATGTGCAAAGGTCTTAGATATTTATCCAAAGAAGATACACAGGTGACCAACAAGCATATGAAAAGATGCTCAACATCACTAATCATTAGGGACATGAAGATCAAAAGTATAATGAGATATAATTTCATACCCGTTACGATGGCTACTCTTATAAAATAAAAGCAGGAGTTAATGTTGGTGAGGATATGGAGAAATTGGAAGTCTTGTGCAGTTTAGTGAGAACATAAAATGAAAAACAGCATGGTAGCTCCTGAAAAATTAAAGTACACTTACCATGTGATCCAACAATTCCACATGTGGATATAAACACAACAGAATTGAAAGCAGTATCTCAAGGAGATATTTGTACACCTGTGGTTATATCAGCATTATTCAACAAACATCCATTGCTGGATGAATGAATAAACAAAATGTGAAGGATAGATAGATAGATAGATACATAGATAGATACATAGATAGAGGAATTTCTTTCCTTTAAGGCTGAATAATATTATGAATATATTATTATGAATATATAATATTCATATAGTATACAGTATAATATATTATGCATATGATTCAGCCTTAAAGGAAGAAATTCTGACACACACTTCAATATGGGATGAACTGTGAGAACATTATACTAAGTAAAATAAGTCAGTCACAAAAATACACAAAAATACTGTAGATTCCATTTACACAAAGTATCTAGAGTAGTCAAATTCATAGAGACAACAGTGGGATGGTGATTCTAAGGGACTAAGAAAGGGGGAATAGGCAACTCTTTATTGAGCATAGAGTTTTAGTTTTGTAAAATGAAATAAGATCTGGAGATTGGTTGCCTGACAATGTGAATGTACTTAAAATTGTATTGAGAAGAAGGAATTCTCCAGGAAACAGAATTAAGAAAAATCATCCAAAACTGAAGAAATCCTTCAGGAAAGAGTATTAAGAGAAATTACCAGAACTGAACAACATGAGTTTCCAGGTTGAGTGGGCTCATGGAACACTCAGCAAAGTTAAGATTCATGCCAAGGACAACCACTGCAAAGTTTATTCTAAGAATGAAAAGAAGGTCCTAAACATTTTCAAGACAACAAAGTCACATATAAATGATTAAGAATCCCAATGTTATCTGTATTCTCAAGAGCAATGCTTACATGCTGTCCATAAATATTGTAGAATGATACCAAGATCAAGATAATTTACAAATTTGAGGTGCCTAAGTAGCTCAGTTGGTTAGGCATCCAACTCTTGATATTGGCTCAGATGGTGAGATTGAGCCCCACATTGGGCTCCACACTGTGCATGGAGCTTGTTTAGGATTCTCTCTCCCTCTCCCTCTGCTCCTCCCCTAACTCTTAAAAAAAAAAAAAAAGATAATTTACAAACTCATCACCTAACATAGTTAACCTATTCTACTTTGTGTGTGTGTGTGTGTGTGTGTGTGTGTGTGTGTGTGTGTGTGTGGTGATATTCAGTAAAATTTTAAAAAAGAAGAAGAAAAGGAAAGCAATGCTTGAAGTTAGAACAAGGGGTTAAGGAAGAACTTCAAAATTCTGAAAGAAATGACTTCTGAACTAGAATCTATATCCCACCAAAATATAAATCAGGTGGAAGGTGGATTATAGACTACTACAAGCATATAAATTCTCATTATTTCCACTTTCTACACATCTTTTCTCCAGAAGTTTTGGAAAATACACCTCTTGAAAATTAGGTTATAATCTAGAAGAAGAACATAGTTTTCAGGAAATAAGAAATCCATCAGGGAGAGACAAAAGAAAGTCTCAAGATGACAGATATAAGGTTGCATTCATTTGAACTGAAGCAAGACAGCAAAGGATTCTGGGGTGAAGGGGTTTGTCTCCAGGAACACACTGGCGTTTATAGAATACCTAGTGTTTGTGTGTGCCCAACAGTCTTTAGAGGAAATTATTTTTTTTTTTTGGTTAGAGGAAATTAATTTTCTTTCTTTCTTTCTTTCTTTCTTTCTTTCTTTCTTTCTTTCTTTCTTTCTCTCTTTCATATTTGGGAAGGTTTACTAATGTTTCATAGAAAAGTAATCAAATGGAAAAAATTCAGTAATTAGCTTGTACAAAGGCTGTATAAGAAATGCCATTGTATTTGCCTCCACGGTAATAATCCTTACATAGCTAGAATATTGATTCAACAAATAAATCTGGAAGACAGAAGGAAGTGGAGATTCGCCATGGTGAGTGAGGACAGGAGTGCTAAATCCTCATCTTCTGCAATGGATAATATCTAAATTGACAGATCAAGAAGTAAAAGAACCTCATCATTCAGTAAATATGTAATGGTGTCTGCCATATGCTAGGCATATTCACCAGTGTTGAGAGAAAAACAGTGTGATGATGATAAAATCATCATCTCTGTCTTCATAAGGCCTACTATTTACAAATAGATACAAACCATAAGAAATACAAAAAAATAAAAGTAATTGACTCTCTAGAGGGGAAGACTGAGGCCAATATTGAGGAGGGATAAGACAGATTTATTATTTTTAATAATGTTTTTGACTTTTAAAAATGATTTCATGGAATAGCTTAAAACCAAAGAAAAAATTTAAAAATGTTAAAATCTATTAATTCTTCTTACCAGAATTATCATTTGTTAATCTGCTTTTCAACTAATACTAAAAAAAAAAATTGTTTACCTGTATGCAATGGCATGCCCTGCAAGGTATCTTATTCCATCTAGAGAAGTTAGCAAAATAAACTATGGTTCATTCACATAATGAAACATTATGCAACTTTAAGAATAAAGACACTCTTTATGTATAGATATGAAATTATCTCCAGTATGTATTAAGTAAAAACTCCTTTGTTAAATTTTGAATAGAAAATGGGAGGTTAAGAAATATTGCATGTGTGTTTCTCTGAATTTACATAATAAAACCCAGAAAGTGTCCTACAGAGCCCACAGCAGTGAAAATGGAGAAGAATATTAATGGAAACAAGACTTCTTCATGTATGCCTTATATTTTTATTTTTAAAATGTTTTTTAAAGATTTACTTATTTATTTGAGAGACAGACTGTATGAGCAAGAGTGGCCGAGGAAATGGGAGAGAGAATCCCAAGCAGACTCTCTGCTGAGCATGGAGTCCAAGCAGGGATTGATTTCATGACTTTGAGATGATGACCTGAGCTGAAATCAAGAGTTGGACACTTAATTGACTGTGCCACCCAGGCACCCCTTATATTTTTATTTTTGAATATGTGAACATATTACCTATTAAAAAACAAACACCCTTTTACACCCACCACACTAGCAAAAGTTGAAATATCAGGCATTATCAGCGTTGGCCAGGATGTGGTGCAAAGAAAATTCTTATCCAGGGCTGACAGAAGTAAATATTGATACACCTGTATTAGAAAATTGCTTGGCATGTTAAATTGCTGAATGCCCTATGATTCATCGGCCATGCTCCCAGATTTGTATCCTGGAGCAGGGTTTCCTTGTCTAGTGTGTCCCTTGGGGCCCATGGTAAAAATTTCAGGAATTCAGGAAAATGGATGGTTGAAAAAAATTCATCTTTAGTTCAAGTTCAGTATTTTCTTCAGTCCTCAATTTATCAATCCAGGTAAATAGTCACAATGTTATTAGCAATAACTGTGAGACCTTACCTATGAAAGAAATCACAGTATCTTACATATTATTACAGTTGTTGCAAACGTCTTAAAATGTCACATGTATTGATCACTACTCTGAAATTGCAGTTATGAGGCCCTTTGTTAGGTTTCAAGTAGTCATGTGTTACTTGCTACAGATAATCCTGTGACCTGTAGCTGG
This sequence comes from Vulpes lagopus, assembly GCF_018345385.1. Classification (NCBI taxonomy): domain Eukaryota; kingdom Metazoa; phylum Chordata; class Mammalia; order Carnivora; family Canidae; genus Vulpes; species Vulpes lagopus. Next base: position 94,938,048 of record NC_054825.1, on the reverse strand, counting down.
CCAACCATTTGGCAACTATACTTAGTGGTCATTTCACTACCAAACAGTGAAGTTGTGTGTTCTCATGGTGCTAACCCAAACAGCTATTTTGCTTTCCACTGTTCCCTATCATCAATAATCAACTAATACACAGACACAGATGCACTGTCTTCATTGTGTGTTAATGTTCTACAAAATTGGCAAAGGGAGTCATGATACAAAGAAGTTCACAAACCCTGGAACTAAGGAAACTCTCTGAGACATGTGTAGAGGGACATGCAAGAATAGTCCTGGTATTACTGCTCATAAGAGTAAGAAACAAGAATCTCCCAATGTTTATAGCAGCAGTATCAACAATAGCCAAACTATGGAAAGAGACAAGTTGTCCATCAACAGATGAATGGATAGAGAAGATGTGAGATACATATACAGATAGATAGATAGGTATTTATCTATCTCTCTCTCTCTCTCTCTCTCTCTCTCTATATATATATATATATATATATATATATATATATATATCAGATATACTCACTATACACACACACACATACACCATAGACTATTACTCAGCCAGTGAAAACAACAAAATCTTGCCACTTTCAACAAAAATGGATGGAGCTAGCAAAATAAGTCAGTCAGAGAGACATACCATATGATTTCACTCATATGTGGAATTTGAGAAACAAAACAGATAAATATATGGGAAGAGGAAAAAAAGAGAGAGGGAAGCAAACTATAGGAGATGCTTAATAGAGAACAAACTGAGGGTTGATGGAAGGATGTGGGTGGGAAACAGACTAGATGGGTGATGGGCATTAAGGAGGGCACTTGTGATGAGCACTGGGTGTTGTATACAAGTGATGAATCACTAAACTCTACTCCTGAAACCAACATTACACTTTACGTTAACTAACTAGAATTTAAATTTGAAAGAGGAAAAAAGAAACAAGAAACAATGAATGTAGTCATTCATTAACAGTGTGAAAGATTAAGAAAAAAGTAGGTTGGTTGTATATTAAATTCCTTCAACCAGTCAAATGAATAAACTATGACACACAACAAAAAGCAAATCTCGTAAACGATGTTAAGTAAAGGAAGCCTCAGAAGCATTAATATAAGGGTCCATTTAAATAAAATTATTTAACAATTAAACTAAGGTTATATTGTTTATAAATATAAACATAATTGGCAAAATTAGAAGAGTATGGACTTGATTAACACCAAACTCTGAATGGTAGTTAGGAGATACAATCTGGAAGAGACACAGGGGACTTCTGTAAGGAATAAATATGCCACTTTCTAATTTAAAAGTTTATTTTCATAGTTTTCTTTATTCTGTCCAGATGCGTATTATACAGTCTTTTGTGTATATTTCATAATTTAAGAAAAAATATTTTATAATTAAGAATTTTACTAATGGGGCACCTGGGTGGCTCAGTCTATAAAGCGTCTGCCTTCAGCTCAGATCATGATCCCGGGGTTCTGGAATCGAGCCCCATGTGGCTCTCTGCTCAGCAGGGAACCTGCTTCTCCCTCTCCCTCTGCCTCTCCCCCTGACTTGTGCTCTCTCTCTCTCTCTCTCTCAATCACTCTCAAATAAATAAATAAAATATTCTCTTAAAAAAATAAATAATTGGATCAATAATAAGAGTAACATAATTACCTGAGATACTGTTCTTGTCAAGTGGCTTAAGTCTGGCTGGCTAATGATGGTGGTTTCATCATTTTCAGTCAGGGATGATAAACCAAATCCTGAAGGCACACCTTTCTTAATAAAAGATTGTACAAAATGACTAATGGAAAAAAAAAAAAAAACTTCTGTTACCTTAATTTCTTATTTAAAGTTACTAATAAATAATTGCAGTTTTTTATAGAGGTATAATTGCCATATAACATTATATTAGTTTCAGGTGTACAACATGGTAATTGGATATTCGTATATATTGTAAGATGACACAAGTCTCGTTAACATCCATCATCACACATAGTTGTAGGGTTTTTTTCCTTGTGATGAGAACTCTTAAGATCTACTATCTTAGCAACTTTCAAACATACAATACAGCATTGTTAACTACAGGCATCATGCTGTACATTGGACCTCATGATTTATTTATTTTATAACTAGAAGTTTCTATCTTTTGACCCCACTTTGCACATTTCACCCACCCCCTTCCTCTGGCAACCATCAATCTGTTCTCTGTATCCTGGGTATTTGTTTTTGTTTTTGATTTTTTAGATTCCACATATAAGTGAGATCACATGGTAATCATCTTTCTCTGTCTCACTTATTTTACCTAGCAGGATGCCCTCAAAGTTCATGCATGTTATCACAAATGGCAAGACTTCCTTCTTTTTTATGGCTGAATGATAATGCATTGTATATCCAGTAGCAGCAATTGTGTCAACAGTGGAAAACTCTGATTTTTTTTTCATTTAATCATCTCCTCCTTTTACATCCAACAACAAATTTCTATTTCATGTTAAAAACATGGACTTGGGGAGATCCCTGGGTGACTCAGCAGTTTGGCGCCTGCCTTTGGCCCAGGGCACAATTCTGGGGTCCTGGGATCGAGTCCCTTGTCAGGCTCCCTGCATGGAGCCTGCTTCTCCCTCTGCCTGTGTCTCTGCCTCTCTCTCTCTCTCTCTCTCTCTCTCATAAATAAATAAATAAATCTTAAAAAAAAAAACATGGACTTGCTTTCTACACTACTGAAGAAATATCTCTGTCAGTCAACGCACTGGTGTAAAAATTTTCTGGAATATGCTTTTAAAACTATGGTGGTCATTTTTAAATGTTGGCGATCAGATTTGACATTTGGACTTGACTTAATTCAACATCTGAGTAATGTATCTGTGAAATGAGGCTCAGAGTCAGAAATTTAATTGTGAGTCTTGAGCACTTTTTAACTGTGACCTTCATACTAGCTACTGAAGTGCACAGTATTTCCTTTCAAGTTAATTGCTTGATATGACCTTTTGAATTGCCATTGTCATACCTAAAAGTTTATAGGCACAATAAAAAGACATTTGTTATAGTAAATACGTTTTAGGTTAAGTATTTTTCAAAGATAAAATTAAGTTTCATGTATACAGACTTCCTAAACTTTCTCTTTTTTTTCCCCTTCTAGTGTTCATAGTTCTCAATTCACCTCAAGCTAAGTATCTCTGGTTTACCTGAAACTGCCACTAGAGGGTAGCACAAACATATTTGTGAGCTCGGATTCCCTTTAGGCCAGGAGCCAGGAAGGGGCAGATTTGGCATGTTGCTACAGAGGCAGTGTTCCAGGGAAAAGCACTTGTGATACAGTCACTCCCAAAGACTTGCCAAAAAAAAAGAGCTTGCACTCATGTTGACCTGAGAACTCTGATTGCACAGCAAAGCAGGATAAGGGACCTTTCTTTTGTGTAGGATGAAATGTCATTCACATATTTTTGTTTTTGGCTCTGCCAGATTGAATAAATAAGCTAGGAAATTCATAACAGATTCAAATTGTAACTAAATTAGTTGAATCCAATCAGGTGTTAAAGTCTATAACCTACATCTGGATTGTAGACTTCCATTCACCTTGACCGGATAATAAAGCTGAAATGAGGCCTAAGGAAATCAAGGAAGGGAATAACTCAGGGAATTCGGACTATGAAACCAATCCATTTGTGATGCCTACTGGCACAGAAATTCTAGAAGTCTGGGTATGGCATTTTGGATCATGAGAAAATCTGTCCTGGTGGTCTGCAGCTCTGGTTCTCAAAATCCACAAAATCTCTGATTAGTATGCAATCTCAATCAGTTGCAAGATAATAATTAAAAATCAGTTGGAATGGAAAAATCATTTAGGGACAATTGGGTGGCTCAGAGCAAATTAGGCTTTCAATGTATAGCATGTTTAATTTTAGCTTCGTGATTAAATTACAAGGTACAAGAAAATTTTGGTTTGTAAAAACTAATAACATACATAAGAAAAACTAAGGTTCTCAAAATACTTATGTTTGATTATTTAAACTTCTATAAGGATTTAAATACTAGGCAAGATTTTATTTGCTATGATTTTTGGCATTTAAAGTACTTAAGGAGATAACAAAATAGTGTTGTAGTAAATGCCATTTAAAATGTTTAAATTTGGCAAAACTAAATTTATTTAAAATTTTAATGGAAATTTTAGTAGCTCTAGGTATAAAATAAGATTTTATGAAAAATTCAAACAGAAGTTTGAGGAAAAGTAGATCTACAAATTAGTAACAGTAACAAATTTTGGAAGTCAAAGTAGCAGCAAACTGTCTTTTTGATTGATAAAGCTGTCCCTCAAAACTTGACGTTGCTAACTGCCAGCCATCTGGTCACAAGGTTGCCTAGAGGTCCCTCCTAACCCACTTCTCAGCAGTCACTTGTTGGTGCATAGAACTGATAGGAGCCTTGAAGGCAAACGATTTGAAGAATCTCTAATATTTTCAACTTAGAGTTCATAAAATGTAACTTAACTGGTTGTGATGTCAAGAGGATCTAAAAGTAAAACAATACAATGAACTGTTCTCAATTTTGACTGCTTTTTTTCATCAGTTGACATTCCTGTCATGGATCTCAACACCTTCAAGGAAGGCTAACCCATAGCTAATGGTCACTCTCATCTAAGCCCTTCAAAATGTGTCATAAAATTTTACTTAAGTTTAAAAGACATTCAAAAAAAGGACCAAAACGTAAATGTAAAACTAGCTGAAAAATCTCAAAGTAAGCATGGCCATGTCACCATTATTCAGATCATGGATGCTAATGTGTCAGCACCCCCTTGTCCTACCTTGTGTGTCCCAAGCATGGACAGTCCTCCTCACCACAATCACCATCATGACTTCCAATACCATGGATTGCTTTTTATTCTTTGCATAGTGTCTTTTAGTAGAATAATTAAAAGCAACCGTGTACTTTTCACACCAGACTTCTGGGGTCTCATATGTGTGTGTGTGACATTCATGCATGTTAGTTTGTAAGACAGAACTCCTTTCACTTTATACCTACAGACCACTGTACCGTATCTGTCTTCGGTTTTACTCTGTGTCTAGTTGCAGTTTTCTTTGTACTTAAATTGCTTGATTTCAGAACTGCCTGAATCTTGACCTGATTTTTTTTTGGGGGGGGGGGGGAATATTTTCCCATTATATTTTAGTTTGTGATTATTCCCCCATCTCTCCGTCCTTTATTTCTGAGATTCACTTGCTAGTATGTTGGTCTTTTTCAACTTGTCCCATTTGTTTTCACTGCATTTTTACTCATTTATTGATTTATGTTTGGTCTCATCCTTCAGTCTGGATATTGTTTCTGATCTATTTTTCCATTTTGCTAGTTGTCTTTTTTGCTGTATCTAGTGTCTGATGAAACACATCCGCTGAATTCTTATTTTCAGTTATTATTGTATTCTGTGAACTCTTGAATTCCTAGAATCCCTATTCGATTTTTTAAAAACCATTTACATATTTACATATTTACATATTATTATTAATTTTTATGTATTACAGTGTTATTGATGTACAGTTAACAGTATAAATTCACAGTATAAATTTAGTAATCTTTGACACATGTATATGCCCATGTATTAGTTGCCTATGGCTGTGTAACAAATTACCATAACTTTAGTGGTAATAATCATATCCTCCACTGATGTCACTCACTCTTTCTTTTCATTATTGCTACTTGCAGACTTCTGTTCGCTTCTCTGAACTCATTAGAAATTTTAAATCCAAGATAACAGTCTTGCTTTCTATCTCTTTTGTCATAGTCAAACATTCGTATATTTGGATTACTTCTCCTCCACTTCCTCCTTTTACTTCTTGATTATCCTTGTTGTTCTATTTAAGTTGTTTTTCTCCCCTAAGAGTAACACACTTCGTCTCCCTGGTTTCTATGGCAATCATCTGCTCTTATAATTTCAGTATCAATTAATAACCAAAAGTATTTGTTAGTGCTAATGTTTATATAAAACAAAAGACTTTACTGTTCTAAAACAGTAGTCAAAGCTGTAGAGCCAGGCATAGTTAAGCTTTATTTTAATGTATTCAGAATTTATCTTAGCTATTTATTACTGTGAAAAAGAATCTAAGAATACTGTTTTCCTATAATCATTGCAGTGATACAAGCTTTAGTCTACATGTGACCAAGGCATAAATTTTTATGCCACAATTTTTATGCCATAAATTTTTAACCACACAATTCACAAAATACTTCATTTGTCAGCAAGATGTATTTGTGGGAAAGAATGTTAACATACTTACGTTTCTGTTGGAATTGTAAATGGAGTCATCCTATAATTCAAAAATGGACTTGAAATTTCAAGAAATTGTTCAGGCTTCTTTATTATTAGTTCTAAAAGAAACAAGTGGTATGATGTTCTTTTGTTTTTTAATCTTCCAAGGTTAAACACATAACTTAACATCTATTGTAGTGCTGATTAGATTAGCTATTTATCCTGAAAATTTCAAAAGAAGTAACTAGGACTATACTAGGATAAATAGTTTGGTTTTTTTTTTTAATTGAAAGGCCATATAGATCCTGACGATACTAGATTTTTAAAGTCTGCTTCTCGGTTGCTTTCCAGACTCATGATGTGAAACAATGAAGTCTCAAGGGAGAAGTTATCTATGTCTCCTTGCTGGACATTTACTGCTACTTCTTTAAAAGTTTTTCATTAAAATCTGCACTCTTTGAGTTAAATTCTGCAACACAATTGCTGAAACATGAAGAAGAAATGCAGACTATTACCTGGAGATGGTAGTAAAAGAACAGAAAAATATAACAAAGTAGAGGTTAGAGGTAGAAAAGAAAGCAATGAATCAAGAAAGGATCCACTCCTAAAGGAGTGAGTACTCTGTGGATCCTTCTAAAGGAGTCTGAAATTGATCGAGGAGGAAGAAATTCTCCATGGATATGGCACAGAGCCCAAGCACTCACATAGAGATGATTGTTTTAACAAAAGTTCCTCCAACAGTAGGAAGGATAACTATTGGGAGAGAAAAAAGTGAAGCTTTGACACAAATACATACTTTTCTCTGCTTTTTCCACAGTAACCTCTAAAATAATCTCTTTTTCTCTCTCTCTCTCTCTCTTTTCCCCTCCCTGTTAATTGTCCTGCTAATTCCTGTTAATTTTCACCTTAAATATTAAGCCAAATAGAAAGAAAAAAGTTAATTACAGGGTGAGCCTGCAGGTGGTACACCACAGTATGGAATCCCACCAATTTCAGGTTTTCTAACCCAGCTTAAACTAGAGCCATCAAAAAAAAAAAAAAAAAAAAAAAAGAAAGAAAGAAAGAAAGAAACTAAACACCAAAAAACAAACAAAAAAACAACTAGAGCCATCACTTACCTAGGATTACACTACAATGGGTAGTGAAATCAGCAAAGGCCTGTATGTTCAATATTTTTCCCCTTCATTCGACTATTATTTGATGCTCTGAATGAACAACCATTTTAAGTATGGCTCTACACATTGAATTAAAATACAGCATTTAAAAGCAAAAGATTTCCTTTCCAGCATCATGTGAATGCTGATCGTTGGTTCAGAAAGACAGAACAGGAAAGACAATAGAAGGAAGGGAGGGAAGAATAAAAACTGGACAGTTCCTATAAAGCAGCATTTGGCACCAACAGCTTACTACAGAAGCTCAGAAGATATAAAGAAATGAAATAATCAAGCAGGAGAGAGATGCAGATAGGCTAATTAAAAAAAATTAATTGACCATTTCTTCTTTCCATCCAAATCAGATATTTCTTTAATCTTTGTTCTTTTCTGGCAAAGATCTAACATGTTGTGCTAGAAAACCTTTACTACCAGCTGGACTGGTTGTATCATGTATGTAGAAAACAAATGTAAGGAAAATTACATGGTTAACAGTTGTAATTTGTATTTTAAAAACATGTAAATTATGGTTGGAAGAAGGAGGCAGGGACCAGGTAAATATTCCCATCTCTGTGGCCATTGCTGTTTTAGGATCCTGATTACCACTGAGACTTACGTATCACATTGTGACAAAGACAAGGTTCTCAGGTCACCATGGATGACTTGATTCAGTAGCAGGAGCTGCAGCAAGCACCATCCAGAGGGGGATAAGCCTTGCTGCATGGGACCAAATGCTTAAAGCATACTTAGAAGCTTCACAGCAATGCCATCAGTAAATCGGCACTACGTATGTTCATTGTGGCTTTGCCTTCATTGTTCATTCAGGTAACAGGCCCATGAACACAAGCCTCTAATGCAATAACCCCTAGAACTACTGTGGCTGGATGAATATGATTAGAAAACAATGAGCAATCAACAAAGACAAAGGGAGATAATTCAAAAGCAAGCAAACACAAAGGACTTTAAAAAAACATTTTTGAACAAAGACAATTTAAGTTTTTTGGAATGAGAAATATATATATATATACCCGCACGCACGCAAGCATATATCTCCATAAGGCCTAAATTAGCCTCAGAAACACTGCAGATGTTGTCTGAACAAAAATCGTGTGTTATTCTGCTGGGCCATAATTTTTAAAGTATTGGGTTTTTTTTTTTTTCTTTTAATCCTGTCTCCTCAGATTCATACATCTGTGTTAATTTTTTTTATTATTAATGCCCTCACTCATTTCTTTTGCCATTCAAACTTGGTGCTCATGAAAAAATGGAGTTAAGACTGGAGACTTGGAGAGAAAGAACAGTGAAGGAGTGAAGGATGAGATGAAGATTGTGAGGAAGTTAGAAGTGAACTAAGAATAAGAGCCAGGCAGGCACAGTCTTCCACCCCACCCTCAGCCCAAGGGAACTTCTGTATTTCTGGCACAACAGCCATTCATGGTGGCTTATGACAAATCACACAGGAGCCAGTCCAGGGTGGAAGTTCCATTCTTATATTCTAAGTAAAGATCAGTTTCTATTCTAAATATAAATCAGTTACTTTAAAGACTATGTGCCACAGGGCACTCTAGAGTGATTTCACTTAGATATACTATTTAAATCTTTTTTTCTATTATTTACTACAAACCATTTTCTATCACAATGACAATGATACCCTCAACCAAAGAATGGTCAGTTTAGATGTAAACCAAACTGCTTAGCTTCTGAAATATGGAGAATTCTTCCTATAAAGAAGTAAAATTTAGATGTAAAATTAAATGTAGACTTTAGGCATGCTGCTGGGGGGTTTGCCTTGATATACATCTCTCATCACAAATGAAACTATTAGGCCTTCATATAGAGAAATGCTCATTAGAAAGATTTTCAGACAACACACGAACCATACCTTGAGCTTCATCTGTTATCACAGTTTCCCTTTTTTGACGAAAGAGTTTCCAGGCAGGTACGGGAGGTGGTTTTGGAGGTGCTATGAGGGGGCAAGACCTGGTCCTGGTTACCAGCACAGGATGGCTACAGATGTGGGAAAGGCCATATTCTCTCAGCTTCTCTGCAGAATCAGCCTAAAGAGTGGAAGGCTCATTTAAAAGGACACATGCCATTGCCTTGTGAATTTAAATAAACCACTTCTTGTCATTATAAAAATATGGTTACCACAATAAAGTGGTAATAAAGGAAAAATAACCCATATTTCCACCTCCTACCATAAGCTCCATTACCATTTGTATTTTGCTTCCTGTTTTTATTTTCTTGAGGCCCCCATTTACTTATTTACAAAATGAGAGACTAGAACTAGAAGCCATTTTTCAGCTCTAAAAGTTTCAGATCCACTGAGATTTAAAAAAAAAATCTCAACATATCAGTTTTGGTCCAAAAATCAATCATTATTATTACTATAAGCTAAATCTTTGATAAAAGTGCTTAACATCTGAAGTTTTTGTTTCTTTGTTTAGTCACCAGCAGTTGCTATGTAATATTAAAGAAAAAAATCCAGGGACGCCTGGGCAGTTCAGTGGTTGGGCATTTGCCTTCGGCCCAGGGCGTGATCCTGCGGTCCTGGGATGGAGTCCCCCATTGGGCTCCTCACAGGGAGCCTACTTCTCCCTCTGCCTATGTCTCTGCCTCTCTCTGTGTGTCTTACATAAATAAATAAATAAATAAATAAATAAATAAATAAATAAATAAATAAATAAAATATTTAAAAAATAAAATAAAAATAAAGAAAGGAAAAAATCCAATGCATTTAGTAGGTCAGGTCAATGTGGCAATAAGTGGTTGTCTTGTCTGTAGCTTATGCCCTCACCGTCAAACAGAGGCTCTCCCACAGGAAATCCCCATGATCTCTCAGGACAATGGAACCAGTCAGAGAAGGGCAGAGGAGAGGCTGCCCTAAATCCTGCCAAATCAAGTAATTCTCCAGGAAGATGCTTCCCTTAGGCGACCCTTCAGATCTCCTGAAGTCACACTGTTTTGGGACAATTCAGAATCCTGTCTGAGGAGCACTTCAGTTACTAACTGCTGACTGAAATATGCCGTGAGAAATCAAGAAGTCTGTGAGAGTCAAAGTAATATATTCCATAGTCAAATGCTGACATTCACAGCCTAAATGCTGAAACATTTAAATTAAAACAAAATAACTACATTTAGATCAGATTTGCCAGTAACTATTTTTTCTTCCTAGTGATTTTGGATCATTGATTTCTGTGCAAATAGCAATGCTTGAAAATCTAAATTTATAAAAGTCATTTAAATTAGGACCAGAAACCCACTTATTAGCCTATTCTAAATTATTGCCTCTGCCAGAACATGTCTTGCTCTCATGACTTTTCTCTACAGCTCAATCTATACTTCCGGAAGGCGCCAAATAGGTGGGGGTGTCTGTTAGGTAAAACAGTTGTTTCTGAAAACAGGGATTAACTAATGATTGTAACAATTAATCAATAATTGGAAAGAACTAATCAGTGTACTGAGACCAGAAAGGCCACCAAAAAGTGTTATAAAATTGCAAAATAAAAAGGAAAGTGATTCAATGTTCAAGGAGTGGGGGAAGCCTAATTAAAAAGCAGAGGAAGGGGGCCCAGGTGGCTCAGTTGGTTAGGCATCTCCCTCTTGATCTCAGCTCAGGCTTTGATTTTAGGGATGTGAGTTCAAGCCTGTGTTGGGCTCCACACTGGGTTCAGAACCCACTTTTTAAAAAAAGCAGAGGAAATTGTTATGCCCTTTTAACCCCTTTGGTGGATGTTAGCGATTTCTTGAAAAAAATTGGAAACCTCTGGTATTATGCCTTATAATGACTTAAGAAATGTTTTCTCATAGATGTTCTAAAGTCTAAACAACTTTGACCCTGCCAAGTTGAAATCTCCCATCACTCAAAATGGAAATTTATGGGAGAATTTATTGATATTATTCAATAAGACAATGCCTCAATATAGTAACCAAAAAAGTACATTATAAAATTTATACTTCCTCTTCAAAATAGAAGCCATGACCAAAGTAATATTTATAAATTGAGTCATTTCCAGATGGTTTATTATTCATCAAATTTGGTCTACATATCTCAAATCTTTATTATAATTGCAACCAAATATATATAGATTCTTTACTCTTTTTGGATCCTCAGAGTATCAGAAAATAAAATGATTTCAAGCGTTTGAAAATGTAAGGTTTTGTGTCACATAACTAAGTATGATATTAACACCTACTGTATTGTTTGAATAATCCACATAAGTACTTGCTGGATTTAAGGTAAGTAAGCTGATTTCTCATTCATCATTTTATTTCGCCTACCCTAGGATACTTCTGAATGATGTAAACTAATGCTTTTAATAATAGTTGCAGTTTGATGTTGAGAAAAAAGGACCTCAAGTTTTCTTACATTAGAGTTGGGTCAAAGAGAGATTTAGAATAGTAAATTTCACTCAGGTGAAACCCTGAGTAGGCACTCAAGAAATATTTTTGAATGATTCAAGATAGACTTCTATTAGAAGTCTCCTTGCCCAGAAGAGCCTTTTACTCCTCTGCCCCATCCCAACTTATACATTCTCCTCCTCCTCCTCCTCCTCCTCCTCCTCCTCCTCCTCCTCCTCCTCCTTCTTCTTCTTCTTCTCCTTCTTTTCTTCTTCTTTTTAAAAATAAACTCTACTCCCAAGGTGGGGCTGGAACTCACAACTCTGAGATCAAAAGTCAAGTGCTCTATCAACTAGGCCAGCCAGACATGCCTCTAACAGTCTAAGAGTAGTAGTTTGAGCAAGTGAATGGCTTTCTTAGAACATGCAGATTGCTTATTTAAATAAAACTAAAACTTTTTAGAAGGTCCAAGAACAAGAAATGTAAGGTATTGACTTTATTTTACATATTGGCCTCATTGTCTTTGGGGCTATAATTTTTAGCAGTATATATTGCTAAATGTATAGCATTTAACAAAATTCCATTTGAATACAAATTTTTTCTGTTGATTTATCTTTAAAACATTGTATCTCTTGATATTCTGATTTGAGCAGGAGAACTAGATTAACCTAATAACTAATGTAAAAGGATTAGCAGGTAAACTAGGGAGAACATGAGGCTATAGCCAGCTCATTATAGCCTTGAAGTTCATTTATTTTTTTATGTTTCAGGTGTACAATATAGTAATTTGTACTATAGTCAAAGTAACATATTCCAGTATATTACTTGAATTACAGTAATTCATCCAGTGCTCATCACAATAAGTGTGCTTCTTAATCCCTATTGCCTATTTCACCCAAGAAACAGACTCTTAACTATAGAGAACAAACTGATGGTTACTAGATGGGGGTGGGTGGGGAGATGGGTGAAATAGTTTAATTGCTGTTACAGACTTTTGGCTAATTCCTGAACCTCTGGGTCTCATAAGCCATTTTCATGCCCCAGAGGAAGGATTTATAACACTCTGTATGTGCTGACTCCCTCCCACATCTCAAACTGCCTCTGAGACTTCTCCCCTTACTATTTGCTCAATTTCTAGTACTTTTCTGAACCCAGCAAGGTCTCCTTCACCTCCAGACTTTCCAATAAAAGTGCCCCTCTGCTTTGAGCATACTTTTTCCCATTTATTAAGCTAACTTCTAAGACCATCACTTAAACACTTCTTCCTTTGAGAAGACTTCCTTAGTCAACCATTAGAAAGATGTGTTGCTGCTACGTGTGCCATATCCATTTTTATACTTATTCATTCATTCATTTGGTTACTCATTCAACACACATTATTTGAACACTGTTTCTACCAGCCAAATACCTTGTATGATCTCTGTTATACCAATTTTCTAACTTTATTACTATTGTTGGCTTGTTTGTCTTCTTCATTAGACTCTGAGTTTTCTAAGGAGGGAGTTTTGTTAGTCTTGCTCATTACAAGCTCCTCAGAGTCTCAATCATTGTTTAGCACATAAAAGATAATGAATAAACATGTTGAATTAACAACAAACATAGGTGACCTTTTTTGTCTTTTAAATTCAAAACTAACTTTGTGTTTAAATATTAATTTCTAAGTAGGACAGCCAAGTGTTCAGAAGGATTATTTTGTGTGTTGTGTATGTGTGTATGATGTATTCATCCCATTCTCATATTTTGTAGTTTTAAAAAGTGTTTAAGTACTTCCCATGATGAGATCATGGCATTAACAAAGCACCGCTCAGGTCATTTTTAAATCCATGGTGTTAGAGCATTTGATCTTTGGAATATTTAAGACTGCAGCTAGGGCAGTGCCACATAAAACATTTTAAACAAAACTCAGGGCTGAGATAGACGACCAGCTCAAATCTTAATCAGAAATTTAAATTGGTGGGAGGCCAAGGAAGCACACTTGGTTTTAGTCAATGACTAAAGTTAATTAACTTTGAATTAAAATCAGAAAAACTGCCACTATCTCTAAATTCACAATGGCACATTATGCCTTGTCACCCTGACAATATTACCCCTGGTAAATGGCAGACTTTCATATGAAGAAATGGTTTCTATTAAAAAAGGACAAAGAAGGAAGAGGAAAGGGAGGAAGAGGCCTAGGAGGAGGGACTGAAGGAAGGAGGAGAGAGAGAGAAGGAGTGATAATGTTATGCTGCTTGGGCAGGTTATCTAGAAGAAAAATATACTGTAAAGTGCAATAAGCATCCAATTGGATCATTTACACTTCAACCAAATTTTCATTGAATTTTTAATACCCAGCTGTTTTTAACTAACCCACTGAACACTTATGTGTAATTATATTACTAGAAGAAGACTAGAGTCTTCTCATATTTTAAATGCACTGATTTCAAAGCATATGAAATTCTATAACTAAAGTGCTAGATGTCTAAGCGTCCCCAAAGGGTTAGGATTTGATAAGTTCCAAATGCAAAATTGTGTTTCTCTAAGTAGAGTGAAAAGTAAGTAATCTGGTGGGCTTTACCCTTTATAAGGGAAAGAGAAAAGTGTTTTTTATACCCAAAGTCTGGCTGAATACACCCAGGCAAAGTGAAAGAGGCTAACCTGCTTATATTAAAGCCTTGTCCTGAGGGGCCGGCATCTTATTTCACACACACAGATAGGTGCCTGCTGGAACACTCTCCCAGAACAGAGACCAGAGGAAGCCAGCTTTGCACTCTCTTTTTGCCCTGCTCCAGAACACCAGTATCTCCCGGAAGGAAGCTTTTTATAAGCCTCTAATGCCTGATCTTTGGAGCTGCCACCCAGGGAATGCCTCTTGACTGCCAAGAGTCCTAGGAAACTTGCATTCCTGGTCCTATGGGATTATAACAATTAGTGATACCCAGCAAGGAGCTCCTGTCTGGTGCCCTGATTTTGTGACTGCTGTCAGGGGACACCTCTGCCTCACCAGGCTCTGGCAGCCAGTGGAGCTTCCGCTTGTGGGTCCCATCAGACTGTAACCAATGGAGAGTCATTAACAGCTACCATCACTACCACCCCCAGGGCACAACAAGAGGCAACAGATACAGGAGTTCAGTCTTACTGTGGAGGAGGCCTATTAAGTAATCCTCATGGCTGTAGCCTGAGGGACAGATTTCTAATTAAACACACATCATGGGTCTGCCTGTGATCCTTTCCAGAGACCTCAGAGAGCAAGCATTATCTTTGTGCTTTCCCTCTATCACACTCCAGAATAGCAGGTCTTCTGGAGGGGAGATTTATACATGGCTGGTGCCCTGGTTTTATGTCTGGCACTCTGAATTTTGCAGCTGCAGCTCAGAGGAAGTCTTTTGATTGGCTCTGGTAGCAAGGGGGAGCTTGCATTTCTGGGTGCCACAGGACTGTGGCAATTGGTAAGACAGTCCTTGGCTGGCTGCCACTCCCAGCGTACTGCACAGATAGAAAATTGAGCCATATCCCCAGTCTTTTTATTAAGGAGGATTCTTGGCTTGTCCTGGAGGGGCAGTCTGAGGTGGACTTCAGGCTTGGCACACACTTAGTGAACTATGGAGATGCTCTCAAGAAACGCAAGCTGTGGACACTATCTTGGCACTCTACCTCTGACTTATTGCAGCTCACCAGGAGTTCAGAAAAGAGCTTTTTTACTATCTGGAACCCCAACTTTTTGTGTCTGCAATCAGGGGATACCACCAGATAGTCTGGACATTTGTATGCCCTAGAACAGTATATATTTGTAGTATATATTTGCATAATTTTAAAGCTGCTGCTTATAGATCTGGCTTCCAAACTGCCTGAATCCAAGTACTAAGATCCTCTCCTTAGAGATGCTGACAGGTCTTAGCACATCCTCACTGATGAGAAGCTATTAAAAAAATAATGGACTGCCTGGACAAGCACAAGATTTAAGAGACAATCAGAACCAAGATTGGGTTCATCAACTACATGGAGCCACTCCTTCAACCCTGGGAGAGATGGTTGTTTTGTCAACTAGACAGAAACTAACACAGAGAATTAAGCAAGATGAAGAACAGAGGAATATGTTTAAAAACACACACACACACACAGAGAACAAGATAAAAACTCAGAGGAAAACCTTATAAAAGGGAGCTAAGTAATCAGTTTGATAAAAAGTTCAAGGTAATGGTCATAAAAATGTTCACTGAACAGGGGATAAAAATGGATGAACACAGTGAAAACTTCAACAAGGAGTTGGAAACATAAGAAAGTACGCAAGAACAGTCAAAGAGCTGAAGAATACAGTACTGAAACTGAAAAATACTCTAGAAAAGTCCAATGGCAGACTAGATGAAACAGAAGAAAGGATCAACTAACACAGAGACAAGGCAGTGGAACTCACCCTATTAGAGCAGCAAAAAGAAAACAGAATGATGGGATGTTACTTAGCCATAAAAAGAATGAAGTCTTTCCATTTATGGCAACATGGATGGACCTCAAGGGCATTATGTAGAGTGAAATAAGTCAGACAAAGACAAATGCCATCTGATCTCTCAGATGTGAGAATCTAAGACAAAACAAGCCCACAAAAAAAAAAAAAAAAAAAAAAAAACAAGCCCACAGAAAGGGAACAGATTGGTAGGATTGTTAGAGGCAGATGGTGGGGGGTAGGAGAAATGGGTAAAAGAGGTATAAATTTACATATATATATATATATATATATATATATATATAAATAAAAATTCCCACAATTTTAAATTATGAGAAATCTATACATGCCATGCCAGTATGAAATATTATGTCAAATATTTAACATCATGGAAAAAAATTAATGATATAGTGTCAAATGAAAAAGCTGGCTTCCAAAATTTAATAAATTCCTAAATTTTAATTCCATTGTGTAAAAAAAGTACATACATATATACACAAAATATGTGCACAGAAGAAAAAAAATAAAAGGATAGGTGCCAAAATGTTAGCATTGCCTATGTCTAGGTATTTGTACTATGAATATTTTAATTTCAATGTCTTTGTGTACATTTTCTAAATTTTTTCTAAACTGTTATATTTATTAGAAAAATCAATTAACAATTTTTGTGTGTATTGTCTAAAGATACAGGAGATTATAAGAATAGTTTAACCAACTGTGGATCTGAGTTCACTTTTAAATCATCTCATGTTAAGAAAACATGATCTGATATGATCTGTTTATGGAAAGGTAATTTATTATCATTTAGGTACATTTACATGATTCTTACTGAAATATGTAACTCATATGCCTTTCTTTTGCTTAGAATGGAAAAAATGATACTAATACATGAGTCTACATTTTTTTAAATGAGGAACTTTTCGCGATCATTTAAGATAATTTTGAATGTTTTAGGTCCCTGTGTTCAAGTGTCTAATTTTTTAAAGATAAGTAGACTGAAATCCAGCAATAGAATTTTAGTTAAATTCTGATATACCTTCTACAACAAATAATCTCTCTCTCTCTCTCCCTTTGTCTCTCTCTCTCTCACACGCATGCGCGTGCGCACACACACACACACACACACACATACTCATATACATACACACACGAACCCCCCATAAATGGTACTGTGTTTCCCAGCCTTGAATGCTTACCATTTTTTCTAATGAAAATATTTTCTTTTCAAACAAATAGAGAGGAGTAAAGGTAGCATATACAACCATGTGAGGAGACTGTGTTGCTGAAGAACCTGTAAAAAAAAAAAACAAAACATATGTCATGGATATTCTAGCCAAATGGGTATATCAGTAAATCATTTCAGATTGTTTAATTCCTTAATGAACATATTTTTGCTGGTGAAAAATAGACTACATGTATTTAACAAATGTTAAATCTCACATATGCATCTGTTTTATAGAACATCTTAGTTTTTACCTTCATTATAATACCATCTAATTGCTTAAGAATTATTTATGTCACTATAAAAAAAAGTTATCACAAAAACTCTAGCTATCAGTCAATGTCACTTAAAATAATTTAAAATTGAAATATTTTAGCTTTCATAGATAAAAACTTATTTTGAATTTAAAGAAGTCCAGAACTTTCTATGTTATTTCCAGAAGAAAGAAAACATAAACAAAATAATCCTTCCATGAAGAAAGAAAACTAAGTAACTTAATTTCAATTGCCATATACATGTATATATACATATTTGGCCAGGAAGCTCCTACGTGTGAATGTATTTATTCCTTTCCAGTATAGTTAGCATACAGTGTTCTATTAGTTTCAGGTATATAATATGGATTATTTAATATTTAGTGCTTCTGAGTATCACTTACTTTTTCACATGTTTCTTAACAGACCTGAAATTCTTATATTTGATTCAGTATGCTTTTGTTCTTTAAAGATTCTGGCTAAAATGGATTAATTAATTTTCTTCTATTGTTTTTATTTTTAATTAAAAATTTGTTTAATCCCTTTACAAATCCAAGCACTAATATTGAACTATATTAGATATTTATTAAAGAATAATATTTTAGAGCTACAAAATATAAGTTAGATGCGAACCCAGGTTGTCTCTAGAATAGATTAAGATGTAAAATATACCAAACGTAGGAAAACATATTTTTACATTTAAAAATTAAACTTTGTATATTTTTCATGGAGCCTCAGACCTGAATCTAGGCTAATTTTATATATATACATATACATAATATATATATGTATATATACACACACATATATAGTATATTTATGTATATAGTTTATTTGGAGTAAGACATATACTAATATATATTTATATACACTAATATGTAATTCTACTCTTTATTTAGATAGTTTATATAATTACATATTAATATTTATGGATGTTATACTATATATCATATAATATCTATTGTATTTATGTAGTATGTTTTCTATATTATACTATAATAACAATATATAATATATTATTTGTGATACACTCACTAATACATAATATATACATTTACAAGTATATATCCTCCTCCCTGCAAACACTTCTGTGACTGTTGTACCATAAGAACTTGGACAACCCAGACTTCTGTTTCATATGTAAGACTTTGCCCCCATATGAATATCACCTTGAGAGTTTAACAATTATGGGCAAACTTGAGCAAGTTTATTTACGTATGCTAAAATAGGAAATACACTCTTGTGTCCCAAAGTTGCATTCCAATTTTATAAACTCCAAAGTTTCCCAACATTTTAGGAAACAGCTAAAATAGTTATTATTCTAGGATCCTGGAAGCTTACAATCTGACAGAGACTGCAGAGAGTACTGGACATCTGATGAGGGTCTTGAAGTGTGAAGTGACCATTTGAATTTTTCTTTTTCCTTTTCTTTTTCTCCATTTTTACTCTTCTTCTTCCCAATGTCTTTTGCATCTGCTTTTTCTAACATATTAAAAAAATCTATATGATAAATCTTTGAACTACGAACTTCAAGCTATATTATTTATTCAGTTATTATATTCAAAGAAGGCCAAAACAGTAGAGTTATTTAAATGAAAAACAATAGCCACAAATTTCCCAAAACACTACTCCCCTCTAATTAGAAACATCAAAATAAAGCAAGAGAAAACTTAGAAAATTGACAATGTACTGTCAAAGACATGAAGAATTGATTATTGACTACACATTTTTTGTTAAATGGAGATGGATATAATTGAATATTCATTATATTCATTTGAATATAATTTACATTATATATTAATATATAACTTTAGGCTAATTTTTCCATTTAGAATGAGGCTATTTTTCTCATTCCTCCTACTGCATCACTAGGTTTATATCTGCTGTTTTCTCCCATAAAATGATCTTTCCAAAATCCCTCATCTTCCTCAAGAAATCTCTTGTCTTTGCAAACATAGCTCAAAATTCTTTAGGGAATTCTTCTCTGATGACCTAGACTAAGTATGAACTCCCATAGTTTTCTGTATTTTCCTTCAAATCTCATGTCTTAGTATATGGTTATGGCTTTTAAAATTAAAATTAATGTTCCTCTCTCACACTAGATCATAAGCACCAGGAGATAAGTTCCACATCAGATTTTGTTCACCAGGTTATCGCTAATTCCTGGAACATTTATTGGTATTCAACCCAGCAAGTACTATATCTGAATGGATGGATGAACAGATGTTAATTTGTAATACATGAAAAAAGTCTTTTAAGTTCAAATTAATTTGAGATATGCTAGGTAAAACAAATTTAATCAGCCTTCTTGTTTTGCTTTCTTTCATAAACTAATGCACATTAGGTCATTTAAAGAAGAGCTTATGATAGGCAGATATCACTCATACACTTGATCTTGGTGAATTCTTGAGGAACATTTAGAGTAATAATTTCTGTGTTTCAAATGCTGGTAGGTAAGATCTTGATAAGGAAACATTGGGACAAAATATCAATATTTTCTAAAACAGATATTTGACAGGATGCCTGGGTGGCTCAGTGGTTAAGCGTCTGCCTTTGGCTCAGGGCTTGATACTGGAGTCCAGGGATCAAGTCCCACATCGGGCTCCCTACATGGAACCTGATTCTCCCTTTTCCTGTATCTCTGCCTCTCTCTGTGTCTCTCATGAATAAATAAATAAAATCTTAAAAAAAAGAAAACAGATATTTGAAAGATGATTATAGATGCTCTCAAGGTATATAAAAAAGCTGAGTATATTTAATTCTACTTTACTATAAAAACATTATAATTCATATGCATAGCTATGTGAAATACTTTAGAAAATATAAAATAATTATTCAATGTTTGTCACTACAAGATCCTACACTTTGTAAAATAACTTGAAGTTATTTTATTTCCAAATTTGAACTTCCACCTTACAATAAATAGTCAACAAATCATAATCCAATCTGTGTCTATTTCACATGTCCTTGGTAGGGAGAAAAAAAAGACAAAAAACAAGACAAATTTCCCCCTTTTCAGTTTTGCTCCATCCCACTCTACATATAACATAAGGAAGTGTGTTTGATGGAAATTAAAAGCTTAATGTCTCTTCCTATATTAATACTATACTACTTCAGTATCATCAAAATATATAGTTGCCCTTGATTTTTAAAGACAGCAAAATATGGAGTGCCTTGGTGACTCAGTGGGTTAAGTATCTGCCTTTGGCTAGGGTCATGATTCCAGAGCCCTGAGATCAAGCCCTATGGTGGGCTGCCTGCTCCCTGCCTCTCCCTCTGCCTGCTGTTCTCCTTACTTGTGCTATCTCTCTGTTAAATAAATAAATAAAATTGTTTTTTAAAAAAAGACAGTAAAATATTAATAACTAACATCTAGTAAATAGCATTACTAGTTCTAAAATCCTAGAAAGATAGGATCTTAATTATTTTCACAACACTTACTAAATGATAATCACAATATATAATCATTAAATTCAGCAATGATTACAGAGCATTTATATACTATATCCATATTAAACATATGAATTACATTGTAATATAAAATGTCTTACCCTTTGGAGCTTTGTCACTTTTCTCAGGTAACTTTAATGCTGTCGATGAACCTTCAGGTTTGAACTCTTTCCCATCCTTTACTTCTTTACCATCCTTCACTTCTTTCCCTGGTTCTTTTAATTTGCTATCTATCACAGTTATTTTGCTTTCAGAGTTGGACTCAACTGACAGCTTAAATTCAGGCAATATTTCTTTCAAGAGCTCCCATACTTTGTCCACATATCCTGGGCTTAGATAGAACACATCCACATTAACTTCCAAATTACATTTTTTAACACCACTATCGAACATCAAGAAATTATTGACAGAAAAATCAATTTTCTATTCCACGAGACTAATTTCAACAGTTACTTCAAATTTTAGTTAAAAACACCATTATACATTTATCTATTCAATAAGCTTTGATTGAATATCTACTGTATGCTGGGCCTTGCTGATGGAAAGAGACCAAACACAGAGCTCTGCTTCAAGATGGTGGTATAGGGTTCTTAGCTTAACAATTCCCATGGCACATGGAGTCTAGAGCTACATATGGAATAACTTTCTCCAACAAACAAACCTAAAACTAGCTGAGTAGCTTCTACATATCTGGAAATGAGAAAAAAAAACCCACACTGATGCAGCAAAAGCTTCCTGAAAAGGGAAGTTCATAGTGATAAATGCCTATATCGAGAAACATGAAATATCTCAAACAATTTAACACCTCAAGGACTAGGAAAGGAGAGCAAATAAAACCCAAAACTATCAGAAAGAAGTAAATAACAAAGATCAGAGTAGAAATCAATGAAGTGGAGCTGACAATACAATAGAAAAAAATCAATGAAACTTAGAACATTTCTAAGAAAACATTTGTTCTTTGAACAAATGAACAAAATTGATGAATCTTTAGCTAGACTCACTAAGAAAAACATAGAGAAAACTCAAAATCAGAAATGAAAGAGGAGACATTAAAACTAATACTGTAGAAATGCAAAGGATCACAATACAATCTATGAACAATTGTATGATGACAAATCAGACAGAAGAAACATAAATTAGAAACATACCATGATTGAATCATGAAGAAATAGAAAATCTGAACAGACCAATTACTAGCAAGGAGATTGACTCAGCAATAAAAACAATCCCAACAAACAATACTCCAGAATGATAGGGCTTCACTGGTGAATTCTACCAAACAATTAAAAGGTAATTAAACCAAACCTCAAATTTTTTGAAAAAAACTGAAGGAATACATTCTTCTACAAGGCCATCATCATTTTGATAACAAAACCAGAGAAGGACACCACAAGTAAAGGAAATTACTGACCAAAATCTCTAATGAACATAGATGCAAAAAGCTTCAACAAAATATTAGCAAATAGAATTCAACAATACATTAAAAGGATAATACACTATGAACAAAGGGGATTAATTCCAGGGATGCAAGTAAGTATGGTTCAACATTTGCAAATCTATGTGATACATCACATTAATAAAGTGAATGATTAAAAATCACAAAGTCATCTCAATAGATGGAGAAAAAACACTTGACAAAATTTAACATCCATTTATGATAAAAACTCTCAACAAAGTGGGTAGAGAACATACATCAACATAACAGTGGCTATATATGACAAGTCCATAGCAAGCATCATACTCAACTGTGAAAACCTGAAATCTTTTCCTCGATATCAGGAAAAAGACAAGGATGCCAACTCTCATCATTTTCATTCAGTAGTATTGCAGGTCTTAACCAAAGCAAGTAGACAAGAAAGAGAAATAAAAGATATTCCAAATCAAATAGGAAGAAAAAAAAATTGTCACTATTTGAAGAAAACCCAAAAGATGCCACCAAAAACTGTTAAACTAATAAATGAATTCAGTTAGGTTGCAGGATACAAAATCAATATACAAAAATCTGTTGCATTCTACACACTAAATGAATCATCAGAAACACAAATAAAGAAAAATATCACATTTATACTCGTAACAAAGGAATAAAATGCCCAGTAATAAATTTAACCCAAGAGGTGAAAGACTTGAACACTGAAAACTATAGGACATTAATAAAAGAAATTGAAGACAACACAAATAAATGGAAAGACATTCTGTGCTCATTTATTGGAAGAATTAATACTGTAAAAATATCCATACTTCCCAAAGCCATCTACAGGTTGAATGCAATCCCTACAAAATTCTAATGACATTTTTCACAGAAATAGGAAAAACAATCATAAGATTTGTATTGAACCACAAAAATCTCTTAATAGCCAAAGCTATTATGAGAAAAAACAAAGCTGGAGGCAACACTTCTTGATTTTAAACTATGTTAGGAATCTATAATGATCAAACAATATGCTATTGACATACAGACACTTAGATCAATGGAAAACAATAGAGAGGTAAGAAACCCACCCATATATAGTCAATCAACTTAAAACAACAGAGTCAAGGATACACAATGTGAAAAAGAGCCTTTTCAAGAAATGATGTTGAAGAAGAAAAGGACAGTCACATGCAAAAGATTGAAACTGGAACATTATCTGACACTATACACAAAAATCAGATCATAATGGATTAAAGACTTGAATGGATTAAAGCTCATTATACTGTTTGAACATAAAACTCCTAAAAAAAAAAAAAAGGCTTCTTGACGTTGGTCTTGATACTGTTTTTGTTTGTTTGTTTGTTTGTTTGTTTTGGATTTGACTCTAAAGGCAAGGGCAAATAAAAAGTAGGATGATATCAAAGTAAAAAGCTTCTGCACAGCAAAGAAAATCATCAACAAAATAAAAAAGCAGCCTACTGAAGGAGAGAAAATATTTACAAATCATATATGTTATAGGGAATTAAAAATATATAAAGTACTCATACAACTCAATAGCAAACAAAACAAACAACAACAACAATAAAACCCAAACTCTCCAATTAATAAATGGGTAGAGGATCTGAACAGATAATTTTCAAAAAAACAAAACAAAACAAAAAACATACAGATAACCAAAGGTACATGAAAAGGTATTAAGCATCACTAATCATCAGGGAAATGCAAGTCAAAACTACAATTGGATTTTACTTCATAACTGTTGGAATGGCTGTTATCAAAAACAAACAAACAAAAAAAGAAATAACAAGTATAGCAAGGATGTGGAAGAAGAATCTTTATGCATTGTTGGTGGGATTGTAAATTGGTGCAGCCACTAGGGAAAACAGTATGGAAGTTCTTTTAAAAATTAAAAAAAAAAAAAACCTACCATATGATCCAGCAATTCCAATTCTGTGTTATTTGAATAAAAGGAAAACACCAATATGAGGAGGTATGTGCACAACTGTGCTTACTGCAGATAAATTCACTAGAGCCAAGATATGGATAAGGAAGGTGGTGTGTGTGTGTGTGTGTGTGTGTGTGTGTGTGTGTGTGTATAATATTACTCAGCCATAAAAAAGATTGAAATTTTTCCATTTGTATCAACATGGCTGGATCTAGAGGGTAAAATACCAGATGTAAAAAGTCAGACAGAGAAAGACAAATACTATATTATTTCACTTTATGTAGAATGTAAAAGACAATACAAAACAAAATAGAGGGGATCCCTGGGTGGCTCAGCGGTTTGGCCTCTGCCTTTGTCCCTGGAGTCCCGCATCTGGCTCCCTGCGAGGAGCCTGCTTCTCCCCCTGCCTGTGTCTCTGTCTCTCTCTCTCTCTCTCTGTGTGTGTGTGTATCATAAATAAATAAATAAATAAATCTTTAAAACAAAACAAAACAAAAACAAAAAACAAAATAGAAACAGACATATAGGTACAAGAAATAAACTGTTGGGTATCAGAGGGGGAGAAATTAAGGATCAGGTAAAGTAGATGAAGGGATTAAGAGGTACAGATCTCCAGTTATAAAATAAGTCATGGTGATGCAGTGTACAGTATAGGGAGTATAGTCAACAATATTGTCATAACTATATCATAACAGTCACAGAGATCATCTAGTAACATATGAAAATGTTGAATCGCCATGAGGTATGCCTAAAACTAATAGGATATGGTATGTCAATTATATTTCAGTTTAAAAAGGCAAGGTGGAAAAGTGCTCTCTATTCCAGATGAACTATACCCACATCAGAGAAATGTGCCTAAAAACTAATCATCTCTTCATTTAAAATTGTCTTTTTATATCCATGCAGACATATCATTGATTGTGCTTCTATTATATGTAGAGTCAAGAGTTTTTTTTTCTTTTCAAACAGTACAACTGCACTAATTGAAGGAACACACAAGAGATGAGGTCAAGAACTGCACGTAGACCAGTGCTTCCCTTTGGTACTCCCACAGGAGAGTGGGAGGGAAGGTGTCTGTTGGAAATGCCACAGAACACTTTAGTCCCAACTGATTTAGTCCTAACTGAACATGGAAAAAAGTTCTAATAACCAACATGAGTTTGAAACTTCAGCACTCTAAATCTCTTTGACTCCTGTAAAACCATGAACACAACTACAGATCCCTGAGACGCTTTCTCTTCACATTCTCATCCTTCTTGGTAACAGAAACATCCTACTCCTGAACATACCATGTGTCTCTGGAAATATCCTTCTCCTGCTTTCACTAGATGGCTCCTTCCTTCCTTCAAACCAAACCAGTCAACAATAAAGGCTCAGACCAAGTAGGAACAGTCTCCATGAACCCCTACCTGACCCCTGCCTGCAACCTTGGCTGATAAAGATAGCTTCCATATTTCAACTTAAATGTTTCTTGACAATCATCTATACACTATTTCATGACAGCATTTACATTTAATATTGCATATGTATGCACAAATTAACTTTGTAATTTTAAAGTATAATTGTAATTTTAAATTATATGAATAATGTAAAACGTTCATAGGAAAAAACTCTACAAATCATGACATGCATAGATCAAAATGTGTATTTTTTCCTTTTTAGTTGTATTTAGGAGAAAATTGAGAAATTTGAATGTTTGTATTAGTCTCACTTATTCATCTTTAGACTTTTCCCTATTTTCAAAGGTTGATTACTATTACACATATATCTAGATAATATTAAATAATCTAGTGATAGTCACTAGAAAGGGAAAGAAACTTATAGTAATTATGTCTGTACCACCATACAGTAGCTACTTTTTCTATCACCTGCTCACTTATCTTCAGAACAACTATATAGAATTGGTTATTTTATCCCCATTGTACATAGGGAGAAAAGGGGGCCTACCTAGAGAAGTTACATAATTTGCAAAATTCACATAGCTTGAAACTGGAAGTGTCAGAACATAAATCTAGCTATGGTGCTAACTCCAAAGCTCAAGCTTTCTCCCCTTACATCATTTTCATAAATTTCATAAGCAACCACAAATTCATGCAAACTGAACATCTAAAACTGCTCACAATTTTTATTATTGATTTTAATGTGGTCTCCTTATAATTATGAAAGTATATGAACACTTTTCCATTATCATCTATGATTTCAGTGTCTGATTCTGTCAAGAGACGATTCACAATTTCTAACCGACCGATTTTCTAGTTGTGAATTATTTTGATCTATTTCTTTAACATTGCCCAATGGACTTTCACATCTCTGCTTTTTTTACTCATTATCACACAGGAAAAATTAAGGCAAGATTATAAGCATTCCATAAACTCTAGAGATAAAAATTTAGAAAAGTCCATACATTTAAACCTCACTACATTTCTACTTCCCTCCATTAACATTGCCCATATTATGTCAAGAAATATTCTCTTCTCTTCAATACCAGAAAAGGATTTTCCATGACAAGACTGAAAAGGGTGTTATCTAGACCTTCTCCTACAATAAAAACATAAGATCAGCTCTCCCTTCAGGAAAGCAGTCCTTGGAGGAAGGGATCTCCCCTTCCATTTTTCTTCCCCCACAGATATGTTCACTTGAATCAAGCAACAGCCAGTTTATCCTGCTGAAAAGATGCTTCAGATGGTAGGATCCAAGTTGCTGGGGACTGAATTCAATCTCCTCTAACCTGAACCTTTTGGGAATGGTAGCTTCCTAAAATGAATCAAAGATCAGAGATGATCCAACTTGATAACTGTGCTATAGATTTGATCTTATAAAAACCAAACCAAAAGCTCTGGGCTTCGCTGTCCTCATTTGTAATGACACATACCCAGCTGATGAGATCACATGAATGATTAAAGGATATTTTCAGGACTGTGTTTTTTAATTAGAAATGATACATTAAAGTGTCTAATGCCTGGGATCCCTGGGTGGCGCAGCGGTTTAGCGCCTGCCTTTGGCCCAGGGCGCGATCCTGGAGACCCGGGATCGAATCCCACGTCGGGCTCCCGGTGCATGGAGCCTGCTTCTCCCTCTGCCTGTGTCTCTGCGCCTCTCTCTCTCTCTCTCTGACTATCATAAATAAATAAAAATTAAAAAAAAAAATAAAGTGTCTAATGCCTAATAGGTGTTTCATTATTATCATTTCCTAGTATGTGTAGTTAATTAAAAGTTGCCTTTATGTTTCTGTAGCAACTGTGTAAGTATAAAGGGATGCATGTAAATATTTTACCATAATAAAAAATTAATATTGTTTTAATATTTGTAATTCAGATATTTAAAGATTAAATGCATAGTCTTTTTAAGAAAACAGAATTTATTCTGAAATTCTCCAGAAATTATATGTAATACTATAAAATATTTTCACAAACATTCTGTAGTATGTTTCATTTCTTGACATTTGCTTAAAGACTAAGAATAATTAGTTAAAGATTAAGAATATCTTAGTTAAGCAAACATTACTGGAGACGAAGGAAAAAAAATATGAAGAACTTAACAGTAAAACTTACTGGAGAGAAATCACTTCTGGTAACCATCCTGTAAGTGCATGGATAACAGTGAACTCCCCTAGTTCTCTCCTCTCTGCTACATGGATGCTAAAAGAGCAAACAAAATTATAGTTACTAACATTTGAAAAGAAACACAGAGAGGTATGAGGACTAAGAATATTTAATAAACAGTGATATGATGATAAAAAATGTAACATTGGTTATTACATATTAAAATATAAGAAAATACCATTCCAACAAAACAGATTTGTTTTGTTAAAGCACTTAAGGAGATTCAAAGATAGAATTTCATATTTATTTTAAAAATATGCTATAGGGATGCCTGGGGGCTCAGTGTTTAGGCAGCTGCCTTTGGCTCAGGTCGTGATCCTGGGATCCAGGATTGAGTACCACATAGGGCTCCTGCGAAGAGCCTGCTTCTCCCTCTGCCTATGTTTCTGCCTCTCTGTCTCTCTCATGTGCTCATTCTGGCCAGGGGTCACAACTTCAGTCCATCATGTAGCAATAGTGGTGATTGGTGGTATTGACCATACATGTGCTTTTTCAGAAAGAAATTTTATTACCATAGTCACATGTTCTATAATTTATAAATTTGCATAGGTTCGTTGTTTATAGATTATGAATTTTGATATGTCTATATATATATCAGAGATAACAAAAATCTCTTGCGGCATTTCACAGTCTAGTCTAAACTCCTCTGTGGAAAATCATATTTAGGAACAACTATGCAAACCTCATAAAGATAATATTCTGTCCTTTTCATAGCTCACAATGATATTGACATAATTACTGCATGTTAATTTTTTAATGTAGAAAGCTAAAACTCATATGAAAATAATTACTATGGACTATAAAATCTGTGAAAAATAAATACACAGACAGATGCAAATTGTACAACACAATACAGGTGTCCACTAGAAAGCTTCAGAAATGTCTTACATTTAGTGTGGTCCTTTATTTTCATGCTGGATTTATCTGTTTTTTTTTTAAATAAAAATAATTCTATTTCTTAGGTTGCTATAAAATTCTATGCAACTATCTCTTTAAGAAAGACCCAATGCCACTCCAACTTTCCAGGTCACATGTTTAACACTTCACTGATGTTAATTCAGCTCTAAATCTCAGAACTTCAAGTTAGGTCTGAGAATTAGGAACATGAGAAACATTATGTTCTTTCAAAACAAACAAACATAGCTGTCACCAGTGTGAATACTTAGTACAATTCAGCTACCTAAAAGATCTGGGCTGAGTTCTTTAAAAAATCATTGAAATTAAGAGCTGTGAACTAGGTGAAACAAATTCCAAACAGAGAATCAAGGGTTGATAATAGAAAACAGAGATGACAAGGATGACAGTAGGAGTGGCTGGTTTTGTTGTGTAGCCTTCGGGAAAAAAAAAGGAAAATCCATGAAAACCTGAGCAGGCTTCCGATGGACAAGGCTCTGTTTACTGAAGGGGAGAAGGCTGAGCTTTGAGCAAAGTAGTCTCTGTTAGAGCATGTGGGTGTTCAGTTGAGAATGAGATGCTCCCACACCCTGCAGGAGGGCAAAAGTCATCAAATGCAAGCTGGATGTGAAAATTCTCCCAGTCAGCAATGATACAAAGTTGCCATGCTTTGGCAAGTCAAGCATCTAAGCTATTTTTGCATGGTTAGGATGGGGATGGATTGACCTAGGGTCTCTAGATGGAAGCCAAGAGAATAAGCATGGCAGACATGGCCTCTATGTTGGTGCACAAGACCTGCAGGAATGGAAGACACAAGCAAATTTCACAAGAGCATTGAAGCAAATATGAGTAGTTTTCATCACAAATGTATTAAAAGGGACCAATGTTACATGAGGAACAACTGACATCCCTCAGAGAGTTCAGGTTTTCAATATTAGTAAATTTTTGCTGCATATGCAGAACCTAAACCTTGAACTGGATTCTGGGATGTATTATTCAGTATTTAGATGAACCAATATTATCTCCTACAAAACAACTTCTTTCTCACATTAAGCTGAAACATTATTTTTCATGATTACTTGCCATTCATCATAAGAAAGCATTGGATATAGAATAATTTTTGAGTATTGTCTCTTGAGAGAATTTTGTCTTTTGGCTGGCTAACCCAATATTTCAAATTAGTGGTTTTGGCATATTCATTTTTATACTAGAATATTCACGTTGTTTGGAAAGAAAGATCTTTTAAATTGATTTTTTTAAAAAAATAAAGTTATGTAATATAGCTGTATAGTTGTTTGCTGTTTGTCTTTTTGTTTTTATACAAGTGAGTGATCATTCTTCCTTCTACATACTCAACATTTGCCAGCTTAATGATAGCTTTACACAAAAGCATTGGCCAGAGTTCAGTTTCATAGGTTGTGGCTGGAAGCAATAGATTGTTGTCTTCATCAAAAGGCAGAAAATCATCAATAGTTATCTTTCTCCAGCAACCCTAAACATAAGAAAAAAAAGAATATGTCAGTGATTTACATTCTTTTTTCTCATCCATTATTGTACACCACTGATGTTACTCTTTACTGCTTTTTAAATTTTACTTTATCTTCTTAAATCTATAGCCTGGCATACTGGTTTTCAGTTCTACTGCAGCTGAGAATTTTTGCTGACCATTTTATTTAATATCAGCACATCCCTAACTATATCAATAGCATCACTATTTATGTGTTCTTGCAAACACATTCTTGGGTGCCCCATCTGCATAATTCAGTAATGTGTTATTGTTAAAGTGTTTCAAATAGCAGAACCAAAACATTATACTGCCATGGATAATTTTGGCTGTAATTAATAACTCTATATAGTCATAACACAAATTCTCCAAATATAAGTATTATTTATCCTGCTAGACTAAGTGATATTAAACTTCCAATTACCAGGTTCCTTCTACTCCTAATTAAAGATCTAATTTTGATCTGATGAAGTTAATACTTTATTTAATAAAATCATTATATATTTACCTGTATACATATTACTTCACAATTAAAAGTTTAAAAAGACAAATGATAATATTAATAATTATGTCAAAAACTATATATTTTTTTAATTTTGGTTTTACATGCAAAATTTTATCATAGATTTATTCTTTTGAGCAAGAAATATTTTCAGTAGTGATACAAACATTGTGAACCTAAAGACCTGCACAACACATGGCCTAAACCATTGAATTGCAAAGAATCTAGTGAGGGAAGGCATATATGCAAACAACATGAAATATAATGTGTTCAAAGTGCTCTAGGACCAGAAAAGAAAGTGTGACAAATATTGCTGGTGGAAAGCTTCACAAGAAGGTAACATCTGAACTACAGATTCAAAAAACAGTCTACAGTTCCCAAGTAGATAGGAACAATAGGATGAAACATGGTTTCTTTGTATGGCATGTATAACTGTGAGTTGATACGCCTTCTTTCCTGGTTGCAGTGTCTTTCTTTCTTCCCTAAGAGATGATATAGGGCAAGACAGGGTTGAAGCACAGGTGTTTGGCCACTCTCTCTTCTAATTTCAAAGGATATGACCCAAAGGAATACACAGTGAAATAAGTCAGACCCAAAAGGACAAACATTGTATAATTCTACCTATATGACATATATGGAAAAAAGTGAACTTACAGAGACAAAAGGCATAAAAGAGGTTACCAGGGGCTGAGAGAAGAGGGGATGAGAAATTATTGTTTAATAGGTTTAACAGGTACAGTTTGTGTTTGGGATGATGAAAAAGTTGTAGAAAGAGATAGTGGTGATGGCTGTACAACATTGTAAAAATATTTAATGCCTTTGAATTGTACATTTATAGTGGTCAAATGCTAAATATTACATTATGAATATTTTACCACAATAAAAAAGTGATAATAGCAGTACCCTTTCTTTATTTTAATTTTCAAAAAAAAATTTTGAAGGAACCAACTGGATCCCTATGAAGGAAAAGTTTTAAGCTGCTATAAGAACTTAAGTTAAACCAGTTCAATGAATATCATCTGCTTCCAGCTGATCAATAACATATTTCAATTGAGAATGCTTTGGAAAAAAAAAGAGAATGCTTTGATTACTAATTACCATTGAACTATAAGTCTACATAGATGAATTGCATGGCATATGATTGCATCTCAAAAGCGCTATTGTGAAAAATACAAAGGGATAAGTGTTCAGTATTACATATCTAAAACATAATTTAACAGGACATAATAACGTTCTTAGGACTTTTTTATTCTTTAATATTAGTATATTGGTAGGGGTGCTTCCTTAAAGCTTATGAAGAAATTAAATATTATATATATAGGGGCACCTGGGTGGCTCATTCGGTTAAGGGTCTGCCTTCAGCTCAGGTCATGATTGCCAGGTCCTGGGATAGAGTCTGATTCGGGCTTCCTGCTCAGTGGGGAGTCTGCTTCTCCCTCTCCCTCTGACCTTCCCTGACTCATGTGTGTGCTCCTTCTCTTTATCTCTCAAATAAATAATATCTTTAAAATATATGTATAACATAAATATTATATATATATATGAGATGCCATCATAGAACACTGAGTTTATTTGAGACCTTATCATAGAACACTGAAACATTTTTATACTTTTTTCTAACTGCATGTAAATGATGTACATCGGGCCGTTTCTACTGAGTTTACTGTGTTAACACGACATAATTTTAAATAACTAATTACTTAGCATGCTTATGAAAAAGGACACCTCTATTATTAAAATAAATATAAATTACCAAGTTACTCTAGAATATAGTCATGTTCAAACTTTAATATCTTCCACACCTGAATTCTAGATCAAGATAACTAAATGGCTACATAAATTTATATCCTCTCCCTCCCACGACCATGCTGAAGGGATAATAAAAAATGTTTTCTTAAGTAACAGCATCAATCACAATTACAAAGGATCAAGGACAGTGATTTGAGCAAATACATAAACGAGCATAATTATGTAGACAGAACCCTGACTGCACTTCCACCATTTCCGCAGTAACAGGTGGTGCCCCTCCCATATGGGCCCGAAGGTGGAACTCTGACTTCTGTGACCTCCTGAAGTAAACAAGGTAGTTTCCCTTCCCAGGGGAGTCAGTGGGCAGAATTACGACCTCTATCTTTTTCCTGCAGTAAAGAGGAAGTGCTTTCTGCATTAGAAACTATAAAATTTGTAGAAACTGTTGGAAGAACTCTGATTACACTCTACCCAGGCAGGAATGAAGCAGTATACCACCTCCTCCCCTGGTGGTGCTCAGGATACTGCAGGATGGAGTCTTATCATCTGGATAACAAACAAGAGTGGCAGAGAGAAGTAGCAAAGCACAGGCTTTATAAACTAAATTAACATTTGAAACACAGCCCACAGAAATGAGCCAGGATGTGTACTCTGAATCTAAACAGGTTGACTATGTGCTAAAATAAAAAATTTAATTAGAAACTAGTCATAAAATAGAACACTAAAAATGTCCAGGAAACTGTTCAAAATTACTCATCATGCAAAAACCAGGAAAATCTAAATTTCAATGAGCAAATACAATCAACATACTGCAATGCCAAAAGGACAGGGAATGTGGAATTTTTAGTTAAGAAATTTAAAGCTGATGTCATAAAAATGCTCCAGGAAGTAATTATGACTACTCTTGAAACAAATAAAAAATAGAATATCTCAGCAAAGAAATAAAAAATGTAAAAGAGGAAATAACCAGAAATTTTGAACTTAAACAAACAAAACCTTCATAGGGAAAGAACAATAGCAGGATATAAATGGCAAAGAAATTACAGAACTGAAAGTTATTTTAATAGAAATTATGAGCAACAAGGAAAAATAGATTTTTAAAAATGATATGAACCTCAAAGATCTGTGAGACAATGAAAGAAGATATAACATGCATGTCATCGGGGTCCCCAAAAATGAGGAAAAGAGAATGTGGAGCTGAAAATATTTTTAAATGAATAATGGCTGAAAACTTTCCAAATTTGTCATAAGATATGACTACAGTTTCAAGGAGCTCAGAACATCCCAAAGAGGATAATCTCAAAGAAATCTACACCCAGACACATGAAATTCAAACTTCTGAAAACTCAGGACAAAGAAAAATGCCTTAAAATTCAGCTAGTGAGAAAAAGAACACCAGATTGCTCTTCAGAAACCACAAAAGCCAGAAGGATCCAACTAGTTGTCAATGCTGAGAAAAAGGCCTGCCAACCCACAACACTATATCAAGTGTTATGAAATAAAACATTTTTAGACAAGGAAATGCTTGGGTGGCTCATTCAGTTAAGCATCTGACTCTTGGTTTCAGCTCAGGTCTGATCTGAGGGTTGTGA
The DNA here is from genome assembly GCF_018345385.1 of Vulpes lagopus. NCBI lineage: Eukaryota > Metazoa > Chordata > Mammalia > Carnivora > Canidae > Vulpes > Vulpes lagopus. The sequence goes on along the minus strand of NC_054825.1, from coordinate 94,903,799 downwards.
GATTGAGCCCCATGTCATGCTCTGTGCTCAGCATGGAGTCTGCTTGAGTTCCTCCCTCCTTCTTCCACAGCCCTTCTCCCCTGCACTCTTTCTCACTGAAATAAATAAGTTAAAGAAAAAAGACATTTTTGGACAAAATAGTTAAGATAATTTATCACCAAGAGACCAGTCCCAAAAAAGATGGTGAAAGGAAATTTAAAAAAAAAAAAACAGAAATGCAATAAATCTTAGGACATCAAGAATGAAGAAAGAGCAAAGAAAAATATAAACACATGTATGACTAAATACAATAAAGTATCCTTCGGCTCTTGAGCTTTAAAAATTACATTTCACATTTAAAAGCAACATTTATGAGCAGGTTCTGAATATGTTTAAAGAAAATATCTAGATAGCTATGCTATAAAGAAAGGGAAAGAAAGGGCCTCAAATCATGGAAGAGTGTCTATATTCCAATTTAAGTGGAAAATGCTGCTATTACTGGTTTATGATAAGCTAAGCATGTATATTTTAATCCCTAGTGAAACCTCTAGAAAAAAAAAAAAGACCTCTACTCTGAAAATTATAAAACATTGATGAAAGAAATTGAAGATGACTCAAACAAATGGAAAGATATTCCATGCTCATGGATTAGAAAAATTAATTTTGTTAAAATGTCCATGCTACTCATGGCAATCTACAGATTCAACGCAACCTCTATCAAAATACCAACAATGCTTTTCACAGAACTAGAATAAATAATAGTAAAATTTGTACAGAACCACAACAGACCCCAAATAGTGAATGCAATCTTAAGAAAGAACAACAGGGCAGCCCGGGTGGCTCAGTGGTTTAGCGCTGCCTTCAGCCCAGGGTGTGATCCTGGGGTGCTGGGATTGAGTCCCACGTCGGGCTCTCTGCATGGAACCTGCTTCTCCCTCTGCCTGTGTCTCTGCCTCTCTGTGTGTCTCTCATGAATAAATAAGTAAAATCTTAAAAAAAGAAAGAAAGAAAGAAAGAAAGAAAGAAAGAAAGAAAGAAAGAAAGAAAGAAAGAAAGAAAGAAAGAACAACAAAGCTGGAGGTATCACAATCCCAGATTTCAGTAGACTACAATCTATGGAAGTCAAAACAGTATGGCACTAGCACAAAATTAGACACATAGATCAATGAAGTGGAATAGAAAGCCCAGAAGTAAACCCATGCTTATACAGTCAGTTAACCTATGAGAAAGGAGGAGGCAAAACTATATAATGGGGAAAGGATAGTGTCTTAAATAAATAGTGCTGGGAAAACTGGACAGTTACATGTGAAAGAATGACATAGGATGACTTTCTTACATCATACACACAAAAAAATTCTAAATGGATGAAAGGCCTCAAAATGGATTAAATGTGAGACTTGAATTTATAAAACTCTCAGAGGAAAATATAGGCAGTAATTTCTTTGACTTCAGCTATAGAAACATTTTCTGGATATATCTCCCAAGGTAAGGGAAACAAAAGCAAAAACAAACTATGGGACTATACCAAAATAAAAAGCTTTCCACAACAGACAAAACTATAAACAAAAAAGGCAACATACTGAATGAGAGAAGATAATTACAAATGATATATACAATAAGGAGTTAATATCCAAAATATGCAAAGAATTTATAAAAGTCAATAACAAAAAACAAATATTCCAATTGAAAATTTGACAGGGACTCTAAATAGATATTTTTCCAAAGAAGACATACAGGTCAACAGACATAGAAAAAGATGCTCAACATCACTAATCACCAGGGAAATGCAAACCAAGACCACAATGAGATATCACTTTACATGTGAAAGAATACCTAGGATAAAAAAGACAAGAAATAAGATGTGTTGGAGAGGAGAAAAAGAAACCCCTGTGCACTGTTGCTGGGAATGTAAATTGGTGCTGCCTCTGTGGAAAATAGTATGGAGGTTAAAAAATTAAAAATAGAAATGCAACATGACCCAGTAATACCACTACTAGAAAAACAAAGAAAACAGAAACACTAATTTGAAAAGATATATGCACCCCTATGTTTATTGCAGCATTATTTACAATAGACAAGATATGGAAGCAAACTATGTCCATCAATATATGAATAGATAAAGAAGATGTGGAATACACACACACACACACACACACACACACACAGAGTGGAATATTACTCAGCCATAAAAAAAGAATGAGATCTTGGCATTTGTGACAACATAGATAGACCTAGAGGATATGCTAAATGAAATAGAAAGACAGATTCCATATGATCTCACTAATACATGGAATCTAAAAACCAAAACAAATAAACAAACAAGAGTAGAAAGAGACCCATAAATACAGAGGACAAACTGGTGGTTACCAGAGCGGAGGAAGTGGAAGGACAAGAAAAATGGGTGAAGGGGAGTGGGAGATACGGGTTTCTAGTTATGGAATGAATAAGTCATGTGGGTAGACAAAAATAGTTCAGGGAATATAGTCAATGATATTTTAACAACATTTAAGGTGACAAATGGTAGCTACACTTGTGGTGAGCAGAGCATAATGTATAAACTTATTGAATTGCTGCTATCTTACATACCTGAAACTAATGTAACTTGTGTGTCATCTATACTTCAATAATCTTTTAAAAACCTGTAGATTGGACCAATATATGAATATAAGAAATGTACCTTTAAGCAAAATGCCTGAAGAAAGCATTTAGAGGACTATAGCTTCTTACATTTTTTTACATATACTAATGAATTTCCTAAGAGAATGGGGCATGGGATGCTCCAAACTCAGGACTCTAGAGAAAAATGAAGCAGGGACAGGTGAGAATAAACTGTCATGGTTTCAGATATGGTGTAGAGTAAAGGCCTCAAAATGAGTGTTTTTAACATTAAAACCAAAAGATACTCAGGTATTGTCTGTTGTGTTCTAAAACAAACAAGTATTATCTAAGTACTCCATATGTATGCAAATTATCATTCATATAACAAAAGAAAATAGACCTCAATATTTAAAATTACCCAAAATATACAGCATATATATATCCTATATAAATAAAATTCTAGATTGCATATTCCAGCTGAATTAAAAATGAATCAAAATAAAATACTCAAGAGAGGAGAAGGTGTAGCAGGATAATAAGCACTAAACCCTTTTTTATAGAGAATAAAGGATACATAATTATAAATGTGTTCAAAGATAAATACCAATAAAAATGTTTATTCAAAAAGCATATATGCCAAGAAAATATTAAAGCAAAAGAATATTAGGTGGATCTTGTTCTAAAAAATCAAAACAAACTATAAATTCATAACAATTAAGAAAAGGGTGCTTGGATTGCTAAATTGGTTGAGGGTCAAACTCTTGATTTCTGCTCAGGTCATGATCCCACAGTAGTGGGACTGAGCCCCACATCAGGCTCTGCACTGGGTGTGGAGCCTGCTTGGGATTCTCTCTCTCTCTCTCTCTCTCTCTCTCTTCTCCTACCCCTCCTGTCCCATAATCCCCCTCTCTCTCCCAAAAAACAAAAAAGGACAAGAAAAATAAAAGAAAATAGAATCCAGAAAGAAACACAAGTCCATATTATAATGTAATGTATGATCAAGTGGTTTTTTAAATTAGGAGATAAACGGTAAACCATTCAATATATAATCCTGGGGCAATTAGCTGAGACTTCAAGTAAAAAATAAACCAGGTCTTGCTGTAGATAAACATATTTTTTTTTTAATTTTTATTTATTTATGATAGTCACAGAGAGAGAGAGAGAGAGAGAGAGACAGAGACAGAGACAGAGGGAGAAGCAGGTTCCATGCACCGGGAGCCCGACGTGGAATTCGATCCCGGGTCTCCAGGATCGCGCCTTGGGCCAAAGGCAGGCGCTAAACCGCTGCGCCACCCAGGGATCCCCCAGGATCCTTGATGGAGATGTCTTTGGTCCTTTTTCAATTTCTTCAAGTCTTATTTCTTATTTGTTTGAAAACTCTCAAGCCCAATGTGGGGCTTGAACTCATGACTCTGAGATCAAGAATCACATGCTCCACCAACTGAGGCAGCCAGGTGCCCTATGTCCTTTTATCCAGAAGACGTCTAGGAGGGCTAGGTAGTTCCAGGGCAGAGAGGGAGAGGGGATGGATCCCAAGATAAACCAATTTTAAAAAATAGCTTAAAATAATAGATAAATAAGGGGAAATATTTTTATATTCTTGAGATAGTGATATATTACTTTATTAATTTCTAAAATTTATTTGAGAGAGAGTACATGGGTAGGGAGGTGGGGCAGAGGGAGAAGAAGTGAAGCAGACTCCTCACTGAGTAGGGAGCCCCATTGGAGAGGGGGGATCTACGCCAGGACCCCAGGATTAGCACCTGAGCCAAAGGCAGATGCTTAACCGGCTGAGCCACACAGGCCCCCAGTGATATCTTACTTTAAATAACATAAATATCCTACGCTCAATAAAGAAAAATAATGACAGGGATCCCTGGGTGGCGCAGCGGTTTGGCGCCTGCCTTTGGCCCAGGGCGCGATCCTGGAGACCCGAGATCGAATCCCACCTCGGGCTCCTGGTGCATGGAGACTGCTTCTCTCTCTGCCTGTGTCTCTGCCTCTCTCTCTCTCTCTCTCTCTCTCTCTCTCTGTGTGACTATCATAAAATAAATAAAAATTTAAAAAAAAGAAAAATAATGACATAATTGACTACATAAAAATTACAAAACTCAATTTGGGTGGAAAATGTAAGGTTAAAAGAAATTTCAAAGCACTTCTACTACACCCACATTATGTGATTATCTGCAACATATAAAAGAACACTTGCAACTGCAAGTGTTAACAAAACCTTAACCTGTTTTATAACTAGGCACAACATAGGCAATTCAAGAGGTGTATAAGGGATATACAGATTTGACGTGATACTGGAGGACTGTGCATCAGAACTTGGTAGGAATTAAGCAAGTTTGAGCAAAGGACACACAGCAAGGCCATGTTGCAGGGGCAGTGGGACACAGCATTGCCACCATCTCTATATGTCCCTTCATCTTCACATCTTCACGTAAGAATAGTTGGCAGTAAGCACCCAGTGCATTGATCAGGTGCTTTTCCCCTGGTGCTAGTGAGAGGCAGAGAGAGGAAGGATCTGTTCCTTTGGCTTTCAGAGTGGAAGGCAGTAGCAATGGGAAAGAGGGAAGGAAGGAATAAATGAATGAAAGGACACTAATAGTGTTGAGAATGTACTCTTTGTCAGAACTTTCTCTAGATTCTTCTACATGGTCACCATATTTTATTTTCATCTGTATTCATTCCATGTCATATTTGGTGTCTATTATCTTGAGTGATGTGGTCCCTTTGCCTCTGTGTGCAATGGATCCTGAAGGGTCTGTGGACCAACGAGTAGATCTAGAAATGCTGAGAGCCAGTCAAGCTTTTTCTTTTTTTAGTATCACTGAGCAGGAATATGGTCTGGCACTTCAGCCACCAGCACCAACAAATTGCTCACAAAAATAATCTACATGTAACAAGTTGTATCTCAGTGCTCAACAGCTTAGTGGCAGCTCCCACAAGCCATTCCTCAGGTGAGACGAGTGAGCAACCAGAAGAAGTCACTGGACATCAGGCGCCTCTTCTCCCAAGGACTACCTTATCTAGACTCCTTAAATGGTTGGTTCAGAATGAAATTTCAAATTGTATTAAAATATTTTTTAAAATTCTGAATCCAAGTGGGTTTGGGCTTATGAGGAATCAGTACAAAGAGAAATCAATCACAGTTTCCTTGTAAAATGGAATGTAGTGTTAATAAATGTTGGCCTCTGTCCAAAAGGAAATTTGCAAAGAAGGAAGGATGTCAAGAAACAGAGAAAGTAACTAACAGGGTTGGTTTAATAGTCTACTGATGCTGCTTTGTAATTCTTAATGGTTTTAAACTCACTCCCATCTCAAGTGTAAGCAAATGTGTGGAAGGGGAGAATGGGAAGCAAATACCCAGGCATGTGAGCTCCTCATTCTTCCCACATTTGCCTTCACTCTGTAATCTCTCAACCTTATCCACAGTGCATCCACCGTCTTAATACCCTATCCTCTCTCTCACCCCTTAGTGCACATTAAAACTTTGAACTCTTGTCTGACAAATCTGCCTTCTGATTGGTAAATACGGAAGATAAAGGCATTTAGGAAATCATTTTCTTTCCTCATAAAGTTTTGACTTTCAAAGTCTATTATCTTGCAGTGAACATCAAAACACCAAAAGTCCTATTTTAGAGATCAGAGGCTAATATTACCTTCTTTACTTTTACCTTTCTGTTGTAATGAGCCCATCAATTCCTAAGCATTGGCTTTTTAGTATTCCCCATCCCAGGAAAGGCTCTGGCTCACTGGGGGAAAAGTCATGCTCTTAGATATATAGAATGGAATGATTAACTTTTCATACTCCCCCACATCCTCAAATGTTCAAAAGCATTCTTCTTTAGTGAGCAAGATCAGCTTCATGGGTATACAAACTGTATAGTCACAAGGAACATCACACTAAGAAGGAGCCCATTTTTTTAAGTGTTGCTATCATCTAATAATTTTTTAACAAGGAGCCCTGCAAATAATATAGCTGTCCCTGCCTCTGAGTCGGGGCCTTTAGAAAGACCACTCCATCAACAAAAACTCAAAGGTGTTTCATAGTCGAGTGTTGCTAAACGTGGTGTGAGCCTACTGTGCCTTATTAACTAGGGGATTTTTAATTCTCTATTTCTATTATTCCTTTTGCTCCCTTTCAGGCAGAAGCAAAAACTTTTTGTCAAGGTAAGATTTGTTAGCATGAGAAGAAATCTCAAGTTCAGGGCAAAGATTGGGTGGGACCAGGCCTCTCAGTAGCAGCAAATACCAGGAAAGAAAGAACAGACCATGCTCGAACACTCCCTCTGTTCAAGAGTTCATATCACATCACAGAGAGAGGAGGAAAGAATAGAGCCCTGTGCAACACCTACCTCCCCAGCCCACCTGCCTGGGAGGACAAAGAATGCAGAGGACCACCCCTCCATGTTCCAAGAAACACCAAAGTAAAGAGCATGTGGGTGTCACAAGACAAAAAACGATGTTTGTTATTGGTCCCAAATTACATATGTAGGGCACGTCTTCCAAGTAACCGCACAATTGATGTCCCGTATAAACTGCACGATCTTGTATTAGCCTAGGAAACAGCGTGTAAGACAAATATATGTCAATATGAAGGACACATTTTAATGCACATGAATGTGAACTTACTTACCATCCAGTAAAGTTTCACAACATACTTTCCATAGCTATTGAATAAAGGCACATGACCTTTCACAGCCTTGCACAGAGAGTAGATGTGTTCCCAGGGCTTCCAGGTAAGAAGAGGAGGTTCTGCTGCAGTCCCTTTAAAATAATTGTTCAAAGTAGCTCCATTGAAGATCTTCCACACTGCATAGATTTCGCTGATAATCCATCTCATCAGCTAGAGACAAAAGCCACTAATGTTAATCAAGTGTTTTCAGTTGTTGGTATGTAATCTAGGAGGGAAACCAGTCAAAAATCTACTTCCAATGGTAATATTAAATTCTGCACATAACATGCTCCATATTTTGATTTCTGACTTACAGAATAAAGTTGTATCTATTGCCTTTGTTGTCAGGAAATATAGTCACAGTACAAGTGAAAAAGACTTAATGCTAAATATACTCTTAGGGAAGAGCTGTTATCCAGAGTAAACTATCAGCAGTTTGACATTGACCTCCTTTTGACATTGATTTTCATTTCAGCTTTGAGGGGGGTGGGGTGGGGTGGGGAGACTGAATGCTTCTGAAAGTTGTCATAATTTTATTTTGGAATTAACTTTTTATAAATGATTAAGTTACTCATCTGTAAATGTTGAGAAGTTTGAGAAGAAAATTATCTCTTTTATGTTGATAGGATCAGCTCGACAATGAATGAGATATGAGAAAGAATTAAAATTGCACACACATTTAAATATTCCCCAAGTCTCATATTTCATATGCCAATCTGTAGATACAGAAATGCTCTAAGTAAAACTCCCACTTGCAGAGTTTTCAACAGGCAGCAAGGCACAGTGGGGAGCTGAGCTTCAGAGCAGAAACAGAGACCAGAATTTGGATCTTTCTTCATATCCTTCTGCTCTGGGGCATGTCATTTCACTGTCTCTAAATTGCAGTTTATGTAATGCAGTCTGTAAAATGCAGATTATACTATCTATTTTTCAGCATTTTATAGGTAATAGAAATAATGTATTAAAAATCTCTGCGTCACAGTGGGTGTTAAGTAAGATATTACCCTTAGTAGTATCGGATTTTCTGAAATAATCATCTCATGTTTAATTGCCTGGCTGATAAGAAGATTAAATACTTGAGACTAACCTTATAAGATTCATGTTTTCCTTAATTTACATTATCTAGGACATTTCTTCAATTTTATTTTAGTTGAAAAAGGTAAATCAAATATCTTCTTGTATGTATATCTGGGAATTTTGCTATTGAATATTTTATACTTCCTTTAAAAAATGAAAAGCTAAAGTCTATGCATGCTTTGGATCATAAGATGAGCATATTTTAGCCTAAAATATAAAGTATAAAATAATTTAGAGATAACATTACACTAACCCATACAAGTTGAAGAAATCAATTGTTTTTGTTTTTAAAGAAATCAATGTTTTGACCTTAATACTGGTCAAGATATTTAAGATAAGAAAGACAAAATGTTTGAATCAATAATGACTATTCTGACTGGGTCAGAATTTTTTTCTGGAGGACACCTGGGTGGCTTAGCGGTTGAGCATCTGCCTTCAGGCTCAGGGAGTGATTCTGGGATCCGGGATTGAGGCCCGCATAGGGCTCCATGTGAGGAGCCTGCTTCTCCCTCTCCCTGTGTCTCTGCATCTCTCTCTCTTTCTCTCTCTCTATCTCTCTCTCTCTTTCTCTGTTTCTCATGAATAAATAAATAAATCTTTTTTTTAAAAAGAGCACGAGGGATCCCTGGGTGGCGCAGCGGTTTGGCGCCTGCCTTTGGCCCAGGGCGCGATCCTGGAGACCCAGGATCGAATCCCACGTCGGGCTCCCGGTGCATGGAGCCTGCTTCTCCCTCTGCATGTGTCTCTGCCTCTCTCTATCTCTGTGTGACTATCATAAATAAATAAAAATTTTTAAAAAAAGAGGACGAATTTTTTTCTGGGAGAAAATAATTTCTAAAAAATTGCCCTGCTTCTGATATAACCGCCTTAGGGGAGTGGAACGGGTCTGTTTCTGATGGGTAAAATCCAGAGTGGAGAGATGTTTAGGGGAGATTTTCCCTGCATTAGCAAGCCAAACAACATCAGGAAAACCTGCTCTTGAGCACAGTACAGAGCAAGTTCCACAGCAACTTGTCAATTGTTAGGCATGTAAAACAAGAGCAGAAGTGCTCTCAGATTATGAGATCCCAGCTACCATGGGTCTGTGGGAAGGAGAACAGGGCACAGCAATGCTAATACTAACATTTTCCCACCATTTGCTCATTAAACTCAATTGAAGAGGCTTCTCTTCCTCTTTGAATATCTAGTGTATAAAATCCTGAGTTATATCAAAACTTAGAGGTGAGCAAAGGAATTGAAATTGACCATCGGAATTGTTTGAAGCAGGCCTGTGAGTTATTCTGCAATCACCTTCAGTTAAAACTTCCCTACATACCTCACTGCAGAGTAAATGTTCATTTGCTGAAAACAAGTCAAACAGGATTTCATTTTTCACAACTACTGGAGCCTGAAATTAAAATATATATATAAAAAGGAATATTACTTCTTAGGAAAAATAAAGGAAATGTAGCTGAATGAAATAAGAGTTTCATGTGATATAAACAAGTCAAACCTGATTTAATTCCTCACAACCAGAAGAATTAAAAGAAAAAAAAAAGCTCATTATTCCATAAAATAACCCTGTTGGAGCTACAGGTGACATTCACTTAATAAGGTAATGCCTATCAAACACAGCATTTTCATATAAAAATGAAATGTCGTAAGATATAATATATGCAGATAATCTCAGCATGCATACACACACAATCTCAGAGTTTAAAAAATGAATTGATATTTAAATTAACCTTTCAAATTAAACCTGAAGCTTAGTTAATACATGCTAGCAGGAAAGATATCTTCATCCCTTTGATAAAAATATTAGGTATGACAGGTTTTTAAAATCTTGGCCAATTTCAAATCCTCTTATATTTAAAAAATATCATTTGATGGTCATTATTTAAGTGGTACATATCTAAAGATGATTTTATGTATTTAGACCACTAAGGAATAAACATAATAAGGGAAAATACGATTCATAACAGGTTTTTTAAATCATTAAAATTCATATCAAGCTTATATACTTAACATATAAAATTAACATAAATATGGTTTTGATTAATAAAACATTTTCATGGAAACTAATGCCACCAACTACTCTCAATCACATATGGTAAGTAGCATCTTGAAAACTCAGTAAAATATTTTATGTCCGAAAAATTAACCCAAAACTACCTTGAAGGCTTGAATTGAATCTTACGTTTATAATTCATGATTATAGTAGGTTACATATATATAAATTGCATAAAATATTTTATACAAAAATACATATTTAAATTCCAGTTTGGCTAATTGCACTTCTAAAATACCCATACTCTTTGGCAACATTAAAATTGAGTATAGATTAAATAAATGTTGAATAACTAAAATTTGAGGAGTGAAACTTAATAGTTGCCTGCCAACAAATGTAAAGTAGAAACTGACGGTGTGTAAAAACCAGCAAATATTAAGTAGAAGTCTCTATGGAGGTCTCTATTCCCTATGCCTGTACCCGAGACAGAATACATCTTTGGACATCTTACGTCTGTTCAATATAATCAACGTTCAAGGGCCTGAGCAATCAATACTGGATTCTCAGAAATAAATCTGATCATTCCCTTAGTGGTCAGGGCTTGTTAACCTCCTCAGTTGGAATAGTCCATGTTGATTTTGGTTATCCTAAATCCAGGCTTTTTAGTTTTTCATAATTTAGCTTCTCTCTGACTTAAATCATGTCCACTTGATTTCACAAAAGACTTCATCTTTTGCTTAGAGTAGAAAAGAGTAAATCTCACACAGAAAGGTCATTATTGTTTTGCTAAATTTTTGTCTAACCTTTATATATGCCCACATTTAGAGAGTTTCAATGTAAAACGTATTTACCACCATTAATCTGGACGTTAGAACTTGAAAAACACTATTCTGAGGTTTTCCTAGTTAGCTAGACTTTCAGTTGTGACTGTTCTGGTCCATAGCCCAAGAGAAGTCTGTGCACAGGATCAAGAAAAAGAATAAAGAGTGCAGGAGTGCAGAGGTGCTGAGATGGGCAGAAGCATTATGATAAATGTAGAGAGAGGTGCCATTAACAACATGGATGAATTTATAATATAAGTGTATCTCTCAGAACTAAGATATGTTAAAAAGAAAAAGAGATGGTATAAAACTTTGCCACTTATTCACATTTGAAACACTCTCACTGCAGGGAATTAATATCCTTTATTTTCATGGAATGTAAACTCTCAACTTCCATTGCACAGAGCCTGAATATTATTAAGAATACATTATTGCTAAGTGCATTATATTAACACCATAGAATTTATATTCTTCATGTCAATATAATCTAACATTACAAGTAATTTAAAGGCATGGTTCATGTACATTTGATTTAGATTATTTAAAATGTCTTACAAGTAGGCATTCAATAAATATATCTTCTCATTTTCTCATTTTCCCAAATATCTTTGAATTTCAGATTATTAGACTCAGCTTGTAGCTGTAATTGGAAATATGGTGGATAAACTGCATTAGTAGCAGTGCTTATGAAGGCTAAAACTTTTAAAGAATAAAATCACTTTAAAGGGAAAGTCTGTCCGAAATTAAGGAATAACTTCCCAAACATTTTAAGCTATGCTTTGATATCACGTAGAGAAGGAAAATTCAAGACCCTAAACAAAAATTTCAATATTCTCTTGGGAGCCAGTAGAAAAAATATTAAACTATGCTGACATTTCTTTCTGTTAAATACCAAGAAGTAATTCCTTTTTCTTACTGAATACCATGTGAAAAATTTACCCTGAATTGTTTTTAAAATGAGAATTTTCACAACTAAGATATTATAGCCCATAGTTAATATGTATTTTATTCGATAGTGAAGATATTTCTTACCTGATTAATTAAAAACTCCTGTGGACGTTTCCAGTAATAAATTTTCAGTGATGGTGGTAATTCAATCTTTCCTTCAGGGTCTTCAAAAAAATGCTATATAAAAAATATATTGATTTTTTTCTCCATACGGTTTTATTAAAATGAAAGCAGCTCAATCCTAATAAAAATTAGTAAGCACATAGATTCGATCAGTAAATAAGCATTTATAGAGCAATTTGTGTGTTTGCTCTCAGAGCTAGTTCGTGGAGTATTTGGTGAATACTGAAGTTAATCATACTGTATTTAATGAGAAACTTTGTTGAGTAACATTTTATTGCAGAAGAAATAGTCCAAACAAGCATGAGCTGCTTCGAAATGTGAAGTAGGTATAGTAGGAAGACAATTTGGGTGAGCCAGATATGGACATATTTTGCACTAAAAATATTGTGATTTCTTTTGTTTACCTGAATAAAAAGATTTTTAAAAAATCATAAATATGATATTATGCCAATGAAATTTGAACTTTTGATCTGACTTTCATTTATTAATTTTTAAAATTAGACATCATTGGGACATAATTATAGATTCACCACACCATATGTGAAATAATAGATTTCCTGTGTTCTCTTTAGTCAGTTTCTCCCATGGTAAAATCTTACAAAACTATAGTGCAATGTCACAACCAGGATACCGACACTGACATAGTCATGATATAGAACAGTTCAGCAGCACAAGGATCCTTCCCAGGCGCTTCTATGGCATACCCACCCTCCAACTTCCTTACCACCTGTTTTATCCCTACCACCTGGCAATCATTTACCTGGTCTCTCTTTCATTAATTTTATCATTTCAATAATGTTATATGAGGGGCACCTGGGTGGCTCAGCCAGTTAAGCATCTGACTCTTGGTTTCAGCTCAGGTTATGATCTCAGGGACATGAGATCCAGCCCTGTGTTGGGTTCCATTCTCAGCATGGAGTCTGCTTGAGATTCTCTCTCCCTCTCCCTCTGCCCCTTCTCCTGCTCTCTCACACATTCTCTCAGATGAATAACTAAATCTTCAGAAAAATAATAATGTTATATAAATGGAATCACATAGCACGTAATCTTGCAGGTTGGCTTTTTTCCCTCTCTGCCTAATTCCATGGATATTCAATTTACTCAAGCTGTTGCATGTATCAATAGTTCGTTCTTACTTACTGCTGAGTAATATTTCATGATACAGATATTTGTTTGTTTACCATGTGTCCTATCTGGGGCTATTACTTATAAAGCTGCTATAAATTGTTGCATACAGTTTACAGGTTTTTATATGAACATAAGTTTCTATTTCTCTGAGATAAATGCCCAAGTATGCAATTAATTTATTAATTTTTGAGACCCTAGTGTGGGTCAATTAGTGAGCTCTGGAGGAAGAATAATATCCAAATGTCTACTCTAAGATGCCAGCAATATAGTACATTAGAGAGACTTTAAGTAGCTACTATGTAAGTTCTCACAGCTCAGAAGGTAGTCAGGTTGTGGGGGTGGTCCTTACAAAAAAAGAGAAAGTGCTGGGAGTACAAAAACAATGCTATTGAAAAAAGAGACAACTAAATTTCACCTGACTTAATAGTGCCATGAGCAAATAAATAACATTTTGTGATTTTTTATGGTAGTCATATTTTTATCCTAATGCTAGTGTAACCTGAGAAATAGTTTATATTTGAGGGTATTGTCTGAGCTTTACACAGAGTGTCTATATGTATCTGGAGCATATTTAAGAGACTGGAACACTTTGGATGAAGACAAAGGTAATCCCAACATCTAGTCAAAACGATCAAAGAATGAGTCCCTGAAAAATAGGCTGAAGTTTCCAAGAGTCACAGTAGAATTCTGGGGTTGCTTCGTGTCATTTTTTTTCCCCTTACAAATTATTAATCCAGTTATTTTAAAGTCCCTTATCTGACAGTTCCAAAATCAGAGCTACCCGTGGATCTATTTCTATTACTTAATTTTTCCTCTTATTTTTCAGCCACTTAGTTCTGTTTCTGTTCACATGTGGTAAATTTTGGTTGTATAATATACATCACATATAAAAATGTATATGAGCACTAAGTAATGATGTCTTCCTCCAAAGAGGAGGATTTTATTCTTTTCTGACAGATGAAGTACAAAATGAACTTTACTCCATCAACACTGAGCCTCAGGATTTGGTAGGGCTGGTGTAGTTTTGGTTTTCCCTTACTTAATACAGAATGCTATAGCTGAAAGGTTGAAGTGTCCAAGTCCCTTCACCTTGGTATACGCTAAATTCCAAACTCTTGCCATAGCACCATTTCTAAGTTATTTAGCTTCCAAGCTATTGCTTTTTTCCTCATTTTCTCAGCAGCAAAATCCTCACACATATAGCATAGGATTCGGGTAAATGTCTCGAAGTAAAATTATATGCAAAACTTTCAGACTGTGTTTCTGTAATTAACTCTGGGGTTTCAAGTTTTGGCTGCTTTTGCAGTCCCAGACAATATCCTCTCTCTCTCCAGCCCAGAGAAACTGACAGAAGCCCTAAGGCTACTACTTTCTGCTTGGCCTTTAATTTTCACACCTTGAATTATTAAATGTCTTTGAGAAGAAAAAAAAAGGTAAATGGGGACTCATGATATCATAACCTGGTATGATTCCCTTTTCTCCATGCTACATTAATGGTAATCTTTCCATATCATTTTGCCTTAGTTGTATTTCTTATATCCACCTTACAGTGCTTCATTAAATATATCTCAATTTGGTTTACCCATCATGTCTGTTTGTTGCTGTCACTTAGCTAAAGAAATGAGACCTGATTCTGGAATTACAGGAATGGGTTGGCTTATCTGATGCTGATTCCCTGATCACTAGCCTCACATCTAAGGAAGAGACTTTCTCTAAAGTTCCAAAGCTACTTGCTAAAGGTTGGATGCTTAAGGTAATTAATCCTGGTAAAACATGGATGTTGCAAATCATGGCTAAGACCTACCATGCTGCTACATCACAGAAGTGTGATCACCAGGTTTGGGGTATCCACCACTCACTCCTGTGAAGGACTGTTGCTTCCTGAGCCATGAATGGTGTAGAACAGAACTGAGTGTGGGAAGCAAGGTTGCATCCCAGAAGGTACCTTCGCACTGCTGTAATAACCAGGGTTTGACCTGCTGCTCTTCTACTTTATGAAGATGGCAGAGGCAGAATGAAGTGCTGACCAAGGTTCTCAAGTATCCCATTCGATTGGAATAGCCCTGATTCACCAGGAGGAGGGCTGGTGCTTCCCTAA
The DNA here is from genome assembly GCF_018345385.1 of Vulpes lagopus. Taxonomy (NCBI): domain Eukaryota; kingdom Metazoa; phylum Chordata; class Mammalia; order Carnivora; family Canidae; genus Vulpes; species Vulpes lagopus. The sequence goes on along the minus strand of NC_054825.1, from coordinate 94,888,359 downwards.
TCATGCAGTTTTATACATCTCCATAGTCCAAGGGCCACGAAATCAATTTTGGGGTCTGATGTTCAGCTAGCAATGTTCCTATCTGTTGCCCCCAAATGAAATGGGCATCGAGTAACCAGCACACAGGTTTCTGCTCCAGTCTCAGTGGTTTTCCTCCAATAAATGTTCTTCCAACAGACTTGGCCTTGTTTCAGTAACATTGATGAGTTCCAGAATTTGATGCCTAACCTTCCAGAGATCTGAAAGATTTTTTTCATAGTTATCTAATAAAGGCTTACTTGCTCTCCAAGGGTCCCCAACATATTACAGGTTATATCTTATTTCCCATTCCAAAGTTTTCAGGCACTTCTGCTCTTTTCTTCCCTGTTATTACTTTACACTTTGGAGTGACTCCTCTTTAGGTCTTTTCTAGAGCTCAATGCTTAACTGAGGATTTGCACCATCTATCTTTCTGATGTAAATTCACACTCAACCCCCATTAGTTGTAAACTTCTATTAACAATACATAGCATATGACCATTTTCATTTGAACCCAGAGAGTTCAAAATCCCTTTTCATCTAAAACTTCCACAATATTCTCGGCATGGTACAAAGAATGTATTCCCTCACAGGTTCCTAATTTGAAATTGTTCAAGTACTAACAGAATCAGCAATTAGTTACATTTATTATCTTTTGCAAACAAATTTATGTTATAAATCATGCAGTTTATAATTCTTCATTTTGTGAACAAAATGTAATTGCTAATAAGTACCATTCTAGAACTCTCTATGCAAATAAAGACACCAGAGTTCAACATGGTCATTCTGGCAATTTTGTTAGTGTTTTGAAACTGTATTGTGTTCTATAAACATTTTTATTGAATGAATCACTGCACCAAATAAATGGGTCCTATTTAAAATGCAACCCAGACTCATATCTTCAACAAAGAAGTCCTTAGAAATAGAGTGAACACTTTTAAATAGGCAAGAGAAACTAAAATCATATCGTTGGAAAATGTAGGAACATCATTCTCAGCTCCAATCTCAGGGGCCTATTATGTTTAAATGTCCATCGATAAACAAAGAGTACCTGAGATTTTTATCCAAATAGATCTTGGGGTTGGGGTATATTAAGAAAGATTCAATTTTTTTTTTTAATTTTATTTATTTATGATAGTCATACAGAGAGAAAGAGAGAGAGGCAGAGACACAGGCAGAGGGAGAAGCAGGCTCCATGCGCCGGGAGCCTGATGTGGGATTCGATCCCGGGTCTCCAGGATCGCGCCCTGGGCCAAAGGCAGGCGCCAAACCGCTGCGCCACCCAGGGATCCCGAAAGATTCAATTTTTTAATCTCACAGTAACATTGTTTAAAAATAAGTCTCCTATAATCTCCAGATTACAGCTCACAGGTGTGCTGGGGCCTCTCTAAATGCCTGGTTCCCAATTCTGTCCCAAATCTACTATCTAACCTGTTCTATCAATTTCCCTTTAATTTCATTACGACTCTTTGATTATGTCTCTCCTTCTGCTTATTCAAATGTGATTAGCAAAGTTCACGTCCACAGCTGGGAAGGACAGGCAGGAAGGAGGGAGACAGATGGACCAAGACAAAATTGAAAATTTCTCTTTTCAATGGAGGCTCTGGAGAAGAATGAGTATATTCCTGTGTTAACAAATCTTATTCTAAAATTTAAGACTCAAATGAACTCCAGTCATAGTCAAGTGGACTTACAAATATAGGGCTTTTTCCTGCTTTGTCCTTTTCTTTTGCACCTTTGCCGGCATCCCACTTCTCAGCATTTATGTCAGCCTCACTCCATTCTGGCCAGATTGGGAACTTCCCCTTCTTCTGCTCAACGGAACTAGGTTGTATATTACTACTAGAGATAGAGCAGGGAGGTGAGTTAGTTTTAAGTTACATCTCTGAGGCAAAATACTGGATTCATTGCATGGTATAAAGTAAGTGATCTTGTCAGTGGTCATGCGAAAGACCTTTTTCGATAGTCTTACCTGTAGTCAGACAGCTTCTACAGGCTAGGGTTAAAAAACTAAAATACCCAGAGAGAATATTCCATACAAATTCTGAGCCTTAGCCCCTACTTACTAATGCAGGATCCTCATCATAAATACATAAAATGCCATAAAGGGGAACATTTATATACAACTCACACTTTAAATCCTTTACATGTATGCTATTAATGGCTTTTTGAAGATCCGTACAAATATAATTTTGATTTTTGCCAGTATGAGAGTATTATGTGATCATTATTTTAAACTGAACTTTGGGATACCTGGGCGGCTCTCGGTGGTTTGGCCTCTGCCTTCAGCTCAGGGTGTGATTCTGGGATCTGGGATCAAGTCTCCCATTGGGCTCCCTGTGGGGAGCTGGCTTCTCCCTCTGCCTGTGTCTCTGCCTCTCTCTCTCTCTCATCATAAAAAGATAAATAATAAATTAATTAATAAATAAAAATGTTTAGGGGCTTCAAAAATAAAATAAAAAAGTAATCTTCTTAAAAAATTAGGTAAGAAAGACAGGCCCACTCCATTTTATAAACCACATTCTTAAACCACTGTCAATCCTTTCAGACTAATGTGGAAGGATATATATTTCTTTTTCAAAAATAATATCATTCAGCATATTCTTCTTATAAACTGTTTCTTTCAATTTACCAGCATATTGCAAATAGTTCTTCTGTCAATGAGAATTTATCTAAATACAAATTTAATTATTGTAGACTGTTCCATTGTATAAATATACTGCCTCTCATTTAATTAAGTTTCTATATTTAAAAATTTGAAGGTTTTGATTTAAAATTTTTTTCATTATCATAAACAAGACTTTGATGGCTATCCTTATAGCCAAATCTTTGCATACATTATTATTTCTTTTCTTAGGATAGATTTTAGTAAGAAGATTTACAGTGTCCAAATATATACATATTTAAAGTTTGTGATTTTTTTTTTTTTTTACTAATTAACTACAGAGAGGTTGGACTTGTTTTATACACTTATTATCAAAATGTTACAATTTCATATCTTTAAACTTTGACTTTTTAAAAAATTTTAAAATTAAACTTTTAAAATTTATTTATTTTTAAGATTTTATTTATTTATTCATGAGAGACACACACAGAGGGGCAGAGACAATAGGCAGAGGGAGAAGCAGGCTCCTCTCAGGGAGCCCAATGTGGGACTCAATCCCAAGACCCCAGGATCATGTCCTGAGCCAAAGGCAAATGCTCAACCACTGAGCCACCCAGGCATCCCTATTTTTTGTAAGATTTTTATTTATTTATTTATTTATTTATTTATTTATTTATTTATTTATGTATTTATGAGAGAGAGGCAGAGGCAGAGACACAGGTAGAGGGAGAAGCAGGCTCCATGCAGGGAGCCTGATGTGGGACTTGATCCCGGGACTCCAGGATCACACCCTGGGTGGAAGGCAGGCGCTAAACTGCTGAGCCACCCAGGGATCCCTGCGCCTACTTTTTTTATTATTGTAAGTTTTAAAGTCTAAAATATGTGCCTTGTTTAATTTTTCAAGTTTTAACTATGAGTGAGCCTGGAACCCTGCTCCCGACCCTGGGATAAGCAGTGAGCAAACAACTAAAATATCTACCCTTCTAGAGTGATGAAGTTTTGGAAAATAGATGAGGTCTGGAGCTGACGACCAAGAAAGAATTCTTGAGACATCTTTGGTGCAAAGTGGTGGTTTTATTAAAGCACAGGGACAGGACCCATAGGCAGGGAGAGCTGCTGCCCTAGCCTGTGAGGGGTGGCTGATTATATACCTGGGAGTTGGGAGGAATTTGAGGATAGTGTACTCTCCAAGGAATTTTGGAAGCAAGGTTTCCGGACCTTGAGAGGGCTAGCTATTGTTGGGAAAAGGTCACTTATTACTGTCTAATAAAACCTGAGTCATGAGACCCCTTCAGATGTACCATGTGCTTGGGGGATGACTGCCAACATGTATCTTGGGGGTTTAGAGATAAAGGAAAGCTCTAAAGGAATTTTTATATGTTAAAGTAGGCTTACAGGCTCCTGGGGGTTGGGCTAAGATTGCCTTTTGCCCTTAGCAAAGTATGAACATTGAGGCAGTTGAGTCCATAGGGGAATGTCCCTCTGCCTATTTCAAGGACTTGTCAATGTGCTGCCCCAAACTCAAGTCTTGTCCTCAGCTAGCCCTATGTTCTGCCATCATAGAGTTCATATGCTAGTGGGTGGAGACACAAAATCACAGCATAAAATAAGTAAAATATATAGTATATTAGAAAGCAAAAAATACTAAACAGAAATATAAAATAGGAAGGAGAACTGAAGAGTTGATACACAATTTTTAATACAGTGGTTAGAGAAAGCACTCCATAATAGGGTAATACAGGTAAGTATTACAGGGTAATACAGGGTAAGTCAATAGTGAAAAAACATAAAGGATTGAGGCACCTAGATGGCTCAGTTGTTTAAGTGTCTGCCTTCAGCTCAGGTCATGATCCCAGGTTCCTGAGATCTAGTCTGCATCTGGCTGCCTGCTCAGCAGGGGGTCTGCTTCTCCCTCTGCCTTTACCCCCCTCCCTGCTCGTGTTTGGTCTGTCTCAATCACTCTCTCTCTCTCTCTCAAATAAATAAATAAATAAAATCTTAAAAAAAAAAAAAAAGAACATAAAGGATTAAGCTGTGTGGATCTGTGGGAAAACTGTTCTGGATACAGGAAACAGCAAGTACAAACAGCAATGCAGAACCTTCCAGCTGCAGAAAGCAATGCAGAACCTTCCAGCTGCAGAAAGCATCCTGGCTTACTTGAAGAATAAAAATTCAGTGTGGCTGAAGGAAAGTAAAAGGAGATACTTTCAGAGAGGTAACAGGAGATGCAGAGATTATGAAGGTGATCTAAGCCAGGAAAAGACATGGGTTTCCCTAGGTGAGAAGGGAAGCCAACAGAGAGTTTTGAGCAGGAAATTTGGTGGGGGTTTTTCGTTGTTTTGGGCTTTTTTTTTAAGATTTTATTTATTTGAGAGACAGAGTAAACGAGAGAGAGAGAGAGAGAGAGTGCAGGCACGAGCAGGGGCAGAGGCAGAGGTAGAAGCAGACCCGCCACCGAGCAGGAAGCCCAACAAGAAGACTCATGACCTGAGCAGAAGACAAACGCTTAACAGACTGAGCCACCCAGGTGCCCTAAGCAGGAAATTTTGTAATCATTCTTGCTGCTCTATTGAGAAAAGGCCAAAGGAAACAAGACAGGGAATTTAGAGGGCACTGAGGGGTGCCTGCCTCTCCCTCCCTCTGCATATGTCTCTGCCTCTCTCTGTGTGTCTGTCATGAATAAATAAATAGAAGGCACTGAAATAACAGGTGAGAGCTAATGGTGATTTGGACCAGGTTACTAACAGTAGAGGAGGGAAGAGATAGTCCCCTGTTTTTAAGATAAAGCCAATAGATTGAGTTGATATTTCCTGCAAAACAGAAGACTATGGGATAGGGCAAACCTGAGGTTAAGAGTAAGCAGCATTTCACTTTTCAATGATTGTGTTTTAAATGTTTATCACATGCTTGTGGAGATGTTGAGTAGTTAGTTAGACATAGGATTCTGAGACTTTAGGAGAAAGGATTTTTCTAAAAGTGAAAATTTGAACCATCAGCATTTAGATGATGTTTAAAGTCTTAAGACTGGGTTAAATCACCAACAAAATGCCTATACCTAAGGAACAGGCACTCCCAGGAAGGCTAATCTAAACACCTAACAACTGGTGAGGAATGAGCATTGACCAACCCTCAAAGCCTCCAGATATGCCAAACATTATTTACTTTAATAATGGGATCAGGGATGTAAGGACCTCAGGGTAGGTCAGGGACTCTAGGAAAGAGGCAGAAATGTCTGGGGCTCCTGGTTATTAGTAAGGTTATTGGTAAGGCTACTCAATAATCAATATTAAAATATTTCAATAGTCTATCAATACAGCTGTCTACTTGCCCTGATACTCCACATGAAAAGTCAGAAAGAGTAGGAAGAAAACAGAAAAGCAGTCCATGAGTGGTGGGCAGAATAATGCATCCTCTCCCCACCCCCCACCCCTGGCCCCACCAACACATCCACACCCTAATCTCCAGAACTGGGGGATCTGTTACCTTTCATGGCAAGAGAGAGTGTGTAGACAACTTTAAGTATTTGAGATGGGAGGTTATCCTGGTCTATCTGCATGGGCTCAATGTAACCACAGGTGTTCTCAAAAGGGAAAGGAGACAGAAGTAGGCAGAAGGAGATTTGATTCTGGAAGCAGGAATAGAAAAATGCAAAACTGCTGGTTCTGAAGACAAAAGGAGGAGGCCACATGCCAAAAAGAGGGCGTGGTATCTAGAAGGTGCAAAAGGCAAGGATATGAATTCTCTCTGTGAGCCTCCAGAAAGGAATGCAGCCCTGCCAGTGCCTTAACGTTAGCTCAGTGAGACCCATTTTGGACTTTTGACCTCTGGAATTGCACAATAACAGTTTTATATTGTTTAAGCCACTAAGTTTGTGGTATTTTATTATGACAGCATTGAGAAACAGTGGTAGGAATAAAACAGTAGAGGGTTTTACCCTGGATGCCAAGTAAAACATTTTTTAAAGTAAGAAAATGCACAACAGATCTAAATGCTGGTAGTAGATCAACAATTGAAATATGAAAAAATAAACAAGAAGGTTAAAGGTCTTTCCTGGTTTCACCTTTTGGGGCTGGGGTGGGAGGGACTTTCTGGAACACCCTATCTAGTATAGCAAACTCTCTATATTCTATTATATTGTTTCATTTTTCTGGCACTTGGCAGTTGTCTCACTAATCTTTCCGTGTTTGTGTGCCTCCAAGGTAGGCTTTGTAAGTTCCATGGGTAGGATCACAGAACAGTGCCTGGATAACATAGGAAATCTGTCTCCCTGTCTCTCTGTCATCTCTTTACATGAAGTAAAGGGATGAATGCTTTTATGTATATGTCTATCCTTTCTAATTAGAACTGTTTCAAGGTTTTACACATAGGTAGAGATTGATCAGATGGCTCACCAGTCCTGTTTTCCATTTCTTATGTTTCCCATACTCCTTTGCAATTTGACTAGTACTTTGTGGTGGTGTTTTGGACAATAGCATCTGAGAAGATGTGTTGTATCCCACCTTTAGGCTTATAAAACATCCTGTGAGGCACTTGCTAGCATGGCTTATTTAGCACATACGGAGCCACTACAAAACTCCTGATCATACCCTAGTATACACGAGAAATATCCTTTATTGTGTGACTGGGGAGTTGTGTGATATTGTAGCTAACGTTGATTAGCTTCCTACTTGCTTCTTTGGTATTGTAGCTAGTTAACATCCATCACCACACATAGCTACAAAATCTTTTTCTTATGAGAATTTTAAAAGTCTACTCTCTTAGCAATTTTCAAATATGCAATATAGTATTATTAACTATAGTCATTATGCCGCACATTACATCCTCATGACTTAGTTATTTTGTAACTGGAAGTTTATACCTTTTGAGCACCTTCACCCATTTTTGCCTAACTCCTGCCTCTGGCAAACACTCATTCACATTTTTCAAAGGCTTTTTAATCATGATAAATTCATTCCAGTCACAAATATATAATATACACATTATATTTATTTATATATTTGTGTTAGTTGCATATATATATATATATAATCATCCTAACACCTTTGTATTGTTGCTTACTTAATATATCATTTTCATGTCAGACTCTTCTGTCCAACTTGGCCTGCTGTTATAAATTTGCTTGTGCTGCTGCTTCTCTTTTCCCCAGGAGTACCTTTATATTTTATATTTCTACTCTGGAAATCAGCCTATTGTCTGGTTATGCAGAACTTTTTTCTCCCTCCAAATATCAGTTTCCTTTAGAATATCATTTGGCATTTTGATACCAGAATGTGTATGATATACAGGATGTGTATTATAAGCACTCAGCATTGACTGTATTAAGTTTTTAAAAAACAATAAATTTCCATTAATATATTTTATTTACAAATTTATAGCCTCTTTTAAAAGTGTCAGTGCCATTTCCCCTGTCTCAATAGCATATTTAGACTCACTGTGTAGAAGGGAGTATTTAGCCATATATTTTAAGGATATATTTATATTTCAAATCTTATGCAATTTTTAATTTTAATGTATTGAATCATTTACTAGTCCTTGAATATATTGCTATATGAATAAAATAATGTATCCCCCTGATTTTTCAGTGTGTCAAGTTTGATTTCTTGGCCTATATAAATTTTCTAGAATTTGGGAACATTTATGTCCTGGTATTACCAGTTCCTAAATCTTCAAAAGTCTTGAATTGCTTCTGTGTTTAAAGATTAGCTTGCTCTCAGAATTGATGAGACCAGGAGTCATGTGCTTTGCGTATTTAAGGGTATCGGCTGTACGACAGCAGTAGACACATTCTCTCAGTCAACATCAAAGGCATATTGCGCTGACAGTTTCAAATGCAACATATTTGTGCATGATCTTTTGAAGTCTACAGTATATTTGACATTGGGCTATATTTGACTATTGTTTATATTGTGTTTAACACTGTAGGTGAGCTATTGGGCTGCTATAAGGTACCTCAAATGAGTCTTTTTTTAAGTGATCTTCAATACAGATGGAATCAAATTTGACATGTTACAAGGAAAGTAGGCCAATTAGTGATAAAGCTTAATAGCTTAAGGGAAGGAGCCAGCACATTTACTTACACTTGACAGAATGAAGAGGGAAGCAAAATATAATCTTAGCAGACTCTTTATGTTTTTAAGAAATTAGATACTCCTTTTACAAAAATAGCTTTTAAGATATGGAACTTCCCAAATGAGTTAAATTTTACCATGATTTTGATGGATACAAAGTCACCAACTTCTTTTTATCTGTATGGTTGTAGGAGCACTCCATAAAACAGAGGTCCTATAATGTACTATTTTATTCCTTGATTTTTCTATTAATATTATGAAAAATATCCCTTCCTTCCTGAAAACTATTCTAGTCTTCTTTTTCTCAGTTTGTTTTACATGCTATATAGAAATCCTCCTTTAAATGTATATGTCTTTAGACTTTCTTTTCCAGCAGAGTGGATTAAGATAAAAATAATTACCTACAAATGCCTACATAAAGAAATAAAAATCTGCAGGATCCAGAAATGAAGAGGGAACTGAAAGTCAGAATGTTGTAACTCTAAGCTGAAGCTGTAGCTTCCCTGGGGAAGTCTTAGCAGTCTTATGAATGTAGAGTCTTTTGTTTTAACGTACATAGGACAAACGAGGAAAGGGAGTGCTCCAACCTTAGATAAAGGCATGACTTTCCAAAAGTTTAATTATTTTTGTTTATTTTTTTCAAAGTTGTTTTTGTTGTTGGTGGTGGGATTTTTTGTTTTGTTTTGTTTTTGTTTTCATGAGAAACAAAAAGACAGATGGAGAAACGTAGGCAGAGGGAGAAGCAGGCTCCCTGAAGGGAGCCCAATGCGGAACTCGATCCCAGGACCCAGAATTCACCATCTGAGCTAACGGCAGATGCTCAACCACTGAGCCACCCAGGTGCCCCAGTTTAATTCTTTGTAAAAAGGTGAATAAAAAAATCTGCCCTATAATCTTAGATGATAAGAAAGCTAGATTTTCTATGCTTAGTGTTTGGCTGAAAAAGGAAATAAAAAAAATCTTCCTTGAGAAATGGAAACCTTTGGACTAAAACTTATGTAGGTTTGAGATATGACTTTAAAGTCATATGGGTTTCCGGATGGCTTATTTACATGAGATATCTGAACAAAGAAAATTCCATATTACATTGAAAAAACAATCTTTCAATACAGGATTGCCTTGGGGAGAGGGGATTGGAGGAAAAAAAATACCCTGAGAAGGATGGGCTCATAATAAAAGTGTCCTAAGAGGCAAGAATATACAAAAAATATTTAGAAATCACAACAAAAAAGAATCGAGCGTCAAAAATTTAAGATAGTAGAGAAATAATCTATAAGTAATTTACCATGTATATGCTTATAATGATATAAAAGAAGAAATTCAATCCCTGAAAGAAGAATTATACCCTTTATATTTGTCAACATTAACAATCAATGCTAGCTACAATATCAAAGAAGCAAGTAAGAAGTAATCAATGCTAGCTACAATATCACAAAAACCCCCAATCACACAATAAAGGATATTTCTCATGTATACTAGGGTATGATCAGGAGTTTTGTAGTGGCTCTGTATGTGCTAAATAAGCATTCTTGGCTCTTTCCATCTTGTGGCTTTACCATTTCCTAAGATGTTCTCTGAAGGCTGGAGCCATGCTGACAAGTGCCTCACAGAATGTTTTATAAGCCTAAAGGTGGGATACAACACATCTTCTCAGATGCTATTGTCCAAAACACCACCACAAAGTACTAGTCAAATTGCAAAGGAGTATGGGAAACATGGGAAACATAAGAAATGGAAAACAGGACTGGTGAGCCATCTGATCAATCTCTACCTATGTGTAAAACCTTGAAACAGTTCTAATTAGAAAGGATAGACATATACATAAAAGCATTCATCCCTTTACTTCATGTAAAGAGATGACAGAGAGACAGGGAGACAGATTTCCTATGTTATTCAGGCACTGTTTCTGTGATCCTACCCATGGAATTTACAAAGCCTACCTGTGGAAGCACACAGACACAGAAAGATTAGTGAGACAACTGCCAAGTGCCAGAAAAATGAAGCAATATAAAAGGATATAGAGTTTGCTATACTAGAAAGGGTGTTTCTAAACATATTTAAATACTTGGTAAGTTTGCTACTTTATTTCTCTTTTCTTGGGTGTGATTCCTTTTTTTGTAATTTATTTACTGATAGTTCTTCATAATTTTAATTTTTTTCTTTTTAATGTTTTTAGTTCATATTTTGCAGATATCTACAAAAAGGTATTTAAATATGTTTAGAATCACCAAAAAGATAAAGGAGGGAAAGTTCTACTTTGCAACAAGCACAGAAAGATATTAAGCAATCAAACAAAAAACGAGATCAATGTGAACAAAGAGATATTGATTGGGAAATTTTATCAGTGACAGTTCAACTATTGAAAGAATAGACTAAATAAGGCCGAAGAAAGGAGAGGACTAATGATTTAGAAGGTAGAATGTTTAAAATCAAGTGTTTGAAACAGACTCTTAACTACAGAGACCTAATTGAGGTGATGGGGGTGGGGTGAGAGAGATTAAATAGGTGATGCAGATGAAGGAAGGCACTTGTAATGAGCACCAGGTGATGCATGGAAGTGCTGAATCACTCACTATACTGCACTCCTGAAACTAATATCACACTGTATGTTATCTAACTAGAATTTAAATAAAAGCTTAAAAAAATAAAATCAAGTGTTTGCATTAAAAGATAGAAAATGTGAACTACACAAGTGGATAGATTGAAAAACTCTAGTGTATGCCTATGAGGAGGCCCAGACAGATAAAATAGCTAGAATGAGGATGAGGAGAAATATCTGGAAATATGACTGCTGAATAATATTCAGAATTGATGGAAGGCACGTCTTCAGATGGAAAAAAGTACATCAAGCAATAACAAAGGATAAAAGGAAGGTCAAGGGGTAGAAATCTACATCTAGACACATCAACTGAAAATTATGGATAAGTGATAAAGATGAAAATCTATACATAAAGAAATGACAAATTACCTAAATATAAAAACAATCAAATTGACAGCAATAACAGTCATGGCAAAGCAAGGAAATGATGTCATCAAAGTTGATGATGTAAAATAACTGTTAATCTTGAAATTAAGATCCAATTAAACTTATTTTAAAGTGAGGTAGAAACGTTTATCTTGAATTAAATAAAAACATTTAAAATTGTGAGTTTCCCATAATAGATTCCTATAAAAATACTTACTGAAGGATTTCTCTCAGAAAAACAGGAAATGAACCCAGATTGAAAGTGTGGGCTACAAGTAGCAATGGTAAACAAATGTGTCAATATAACATTTGGTAAAATTCTAAAAAGTATTTCCCACTAGCAAATAATGATAATAACTTTATGTTTTTAAAAGCTATCAAAAATAAATGAAGTCGGAAAGGGAGTTCTGATGGACATTAGGGTGCCTGGTTTTGCTTTAGGAATAATGCCGAGTAACTGTAGACTTCATAGGAAAGTATCTCAAGATAAATGTGTTTTAAAAGTAAAGATTGTCTTAGTTTGGGCCACTATAACATAATACCATGGACTATGTGGCTTATAAACAACGGAAACTTATTCCTCATAGTTCTGGAGCCCAGAAATCTGACATCAAGGTGTCAGCATGGTCAGATTCTGATAAGAGACATCTTCTGGGTTGCATATGTCCAAGTCTTCTCTGTGTGTCATCACATGGTAGAAAGAGGGCTAGATAGTTCTGTTGTCTTCTTCTGTTTTTTTTTAAAATATCTATTTATTTATTTGAAAGAGGGTGTGCACACGAGTGGGAGGATGGGTAGAGAGAGAAAAATCTTCAGATTCCCCGCTGAGCATGGAGCCCCCTATGGGGCTCAATCCCATAACCCATGAAATCATGACCTGAGCCGAAACCAAGAGTCGTATTCTTAACCAACTGAGCCACCCAGGTGCCCCTCTCTCAGTCCTCTTCATAAAAGGATGCCAATCCCACTCATGAAAGCATCACATTCATGACCTCATTACCTCTTAAATGCCCCATATCCAACACCGTGACATTTGGATTAGGATTTCTATATGCAACTTCTAGGGTAAGCAAACATTCAATTCATTGCAAAGATACTTCAAGAAATAAAATATAAAACTTCCAAACTTAGAAAGAACGGATCTGACGTTAGGGAATAACTCAGTGTAAACTCTGCCTTAGGTAGACAGGGAATTGAGAATGCAGAATTCTTTTAAGTAAGATCAAATCAACCAATCTGTCTGGAGACTAAGACATTTTAGAAAAATACTGTTTCAGAATGAGAAAGGAATTTCAGTCAACCAACAGTTCACTTATTTTTAACTAACATTTATTGAACACCTGCTCTGTGACAAGCGCTGTGCTAGATGATAGGGTTACAGGCTCATAAATATATGTCTCTGCTCTTGAGTTTATTTTGGAACTCAAACAGGTAAACAGATGATTTCAATATAATGTGGTATATGCAGAGATGGAAGTATTCACAGATGGCATTGTGCCCAATGTAAGGCAATTAGGAAAACTTCCTGCAGTAAATAGCATCTAAGCTGTTCTGAAAGATAATGAGAAATTTTCCAGGTTGTAAAGGCAGAAAGGGCATCAGTAAGAAAAGAGAATGGCAGAAGAGACCGTACAGAGGCAAGATACAGCAGAGTGAGTACAGAGAACTATGAGCTTTTCAGAACTGCATGAGCATATAGTATAAACCAGTGAGGAAATTAGGTTAGAAAGAAATACAAGGCAAGCAGGCAGCCAGCTCCCCACTGAGGGCCTTGCTGTTGAGCTTGGACTTTATTTTCTAGATAGGATTGACTTTGCCCATTGTATAAAGATGAACATTTTATTCATATATATATCATATATATATGATATATATATTATGGATCATCCCATAATGGACTATTGGTTTAAAACTAGAAGCTTGGGATGCCTGGGTGGCTCAGTGACTGAGCATCTGCCTTTGGCTCAGGGCGTGATCCCAGAGTCCCACATTGGGGTTCCTGCATGGAGGCTGCTTCTCCCTCTGCCTATGTCTCGGCCTCTCACTCTCTCTGTGTCTTTCATTAATAAATAAATAAAATCTCTAAAATAAAAACCCAAAAAACTGGAAGCTTGAGGAATACTGAAGTTTCAATACAACTCAAAAAAGAGCACAATGATAATAATTATGAAAATGAGTTAAGGTAACCATCATATCTGTGAGTTGCATTCTTTTAATTCAAATGCTTATAACAAGATGTCTCTACTACATCAAAAACCAATATTTAAGAAGATAATATATACTGGCAATTACATGTGATTTGGGATTTCACTTTTAAGGAATGAATTGTATCCATACTTGCATATATTATTTGTGGGCATATATTTGTAAATACTGCTTTAAACCCTCCCATCTTAATATTTAGAAATAAAATGCAAAATTTAGGTAAAAAAAACCTAAGAGATAGCATGTTCTTTCAGTTGAAGCAGCAGGGACCAAATGTATCCTCCCCCTAGGGCAACCAAAAAAACGAGCAAAACACATGAAACTGGTCTTCAAGACAGACATCAAGTGATAAAGGATGGTGATTCTGAAAAGACAGGAACCAAATGAGGTGAGCCCTATTACCGCCTCAGCTTTTGGGCTGTGAGAGTTTGGGGCTGCAATGCAAGGAGAAGTAATCCAGGCATATCTCAGCAGATTCCTTGAGTAGAGGAGCAGGAGGTCAGAGTCTAGGGGACACCAAAACAGCTAGAGCTTGCAGGACAGAGACTAGAACAGAAAGCCTCATAGAATGAACTACTGAGATCTTCAGAGGGTCATCCATTTCACATATATTTTAGGATGAATTTTTCTATTTCTGAAAAAAAAATCACTGATATTTTAGTAGGAATTGGATTTAACCTGTAGATTGTTTTGGGTAGTAATGGCATTAAAAAGTCATGAAGTCTTTCAATCCATGAACATGAGATGTGTTTCCATTCTCTTATGCCTTTAATTTCTTTCAGCAATGTTGTAGTTAAAAGAATTCAAATTATAAAAAAGTATCTTCTCTGACCAATGGAATTAGAATTACACTAGACATCACTAAGAAAAAAAATCTGAAAAATTCTAAGATATTTAGAATCTAAACAAAATACTTATGACTAACCAATATGTTAAAGAAGAAATAAAAATGGAGGTTAGAGTGTTTGAAATGAATAAAAATGAAAAAAAAAACACTAGAATTTATTGCTACTAAAGCAATACATAGGAGAAATTTTATAGCACAAAACACCTATATTAGGAAAGAGAGTCTCAAACAACATATTCAGTTTCTACCTTAAATTAGTAAAATCTAAAGGAAATAAAGTAAGGAAATTAAGATTAAATCAGATCAACAGAAATAGAAAATGGAAAAATGATAGAGAAAAAGCAATGAATCAAAAAATCCAGTTCTTCGAGATTATCAAAATTAATCAGTCTAGTCAGCTTGATCTAAGAAGACAGAAACTACCAGTATGAGGATATCACTACTGATTCTAGACATTAAAAAGATAATAAAGAAATATTACAAACAACTCTAAGTCCATATATTCAATAACTTAGATGCAATGGAACAACTCCTTAAAGGATAAACGAAGAATAACTCATAAAGAAGAGATAGGTTGGATTGGAGATACTGAATATCCCTGTATCTATTAAAGAAAATCAATTTATCATTAAAGACTTCCCCATGAAGAAAAGTCCAGGTCCAGATGGCTTCACTGGTGAAGTCTACTACTCAAGGAAGAAATAACGCCAATTCTATACCACCTGCTAGCAACAACACGGAAGAATATGAAAATAATTTAAATTAATGAAAGAAGCCACACAAAAGGTATACATGAGTCCATTTATAAAAAACTCTAGGGGGGATCCCTGGGTGGCGCAGCGGTTTGGTGCCTGCCTTTGGCCCAGGGCGCGATCCTGGAGACCCGGGATCGAATCCCACGTCGGGCTCCCGGTGCATGGAGCCTGCTTCTCCCTCTGCCTGTGTCTCTGCCTCTCTCTCTCTCTCTCTCTGTGTGACTATCATAAATAAATTAAAAAAATAAAAAAGAAAAAAACTCTAGGAAAATGAAAACTAATCTATGGTGACAGAACACAAAAGAGTGGTTGTCCAGAGACAGGTGAGGAAGGGACAGAAAGTGGGGGATCACCAAGAAATCACAGAAATCTTCTTGAATAATAAATCTGCTTGTGGTCTTCATTCATGTTGATGTTTTCATGTGTGTGTGTTTGGCCTTTTTTTCATGTGCGTTGATGTACTGCAGATCTCATTGAAACATATCCGTAAAATACATGTAATTTACTGTATGTCACATTTACACCAACATATCTGTTTTTAGGAGCACCTGGGTGGCTCAGTCAGTTAAGCCTCTGTCTTTGGCTCGGGTCATGATCTGTGGGTCCTGGAATCAGCCCTGCTTCAGGCTCCCTGCTCAGTGGGGAGTCTGTTTCTCTCTCTTTCTCTGCCTCTCCCCGCCCCACACACACACACTTGTGCACTCACTCTCTCTTTATCTCTCCCCTAAATAAATAAAATATTTTTTAAAGATTTTAAAAGTAAACACATTTTCAAAAAAAAAAGAGAAAGAGGGCTTCCTGGGTGGTTCAGTGCATTAAGATTGCTCTTGGCTCAGGTCCTGATCTCAGAAAAAGAAACAAAACAAGCCCAGGGATTATAGAAGACAAATTAAGGAAATTCCAAACAACATACTGTAATAACAATATCATTGTTCCTAGAGTGATAATATATAGTAAAATTCAATCCACATTGTATGACATATTTGATTACTGAGTCATATGCAATAAAACATCTTTTGTCTACATATTCTGTCTTTCATGTATATGTATTCCTGATAAATCAAATACCCTGAATAATTTGGAGTTGGGAAGAAGTCAAAACAATCTTTATATTTAATAAAGGTAGCCCATAATTGTATTAAAATGTATTTTATAATCCAATTATTAATAAAACATGAATAAAATAATTTTTTAAAACTTAAAAACATATTAATCACATACCTTGCAAAGATGACAAAATGATTTCTTGAAAATTCTTAAATCAATTAAGAAGATTAAATAATACAATAGAAAATGTGTAAGAGCTGAAAACGTTCAAAGAAAACTAGCTAGTACAAAGTCATTAGAGACTAAGGAAAAAAAATTCAGAACCTGATTTACATATACATAGTCCTATATGTGCTTTAATTAGATTATTTTTCACCCAAGGGATTAAAACTTCAATAAAATGAGGGTCTGGAATTTTGCCACTGTTTTCTTCAAGTATGCTGGTCAGAGTAAAGACACGATTTTATTCATAATGGAAGGCAGTTTATTCGTCCACTGTGCAATCAGCACGCCTTCTTAAGTAGTGTCAGCTAATACCCCGAAGGAATTAGAATATGAACAGATTTACACAATTGACTTAATTTGGGTTGGGGCATTCTGAGCTGTACTTTTCAAAAATATCAAATATGTAAGGAAATAAATTGCAATCTTAAAAAAAATTTCAATTAAAAATACTTAAGGCCAGGTTGTCATGCTGCCCTTTTATTCTCTTGGTTTTAGTAAAATTATTTAATTGGACACTGAATTTTAAGAGTTCAACATTTATCCTTTTTTTTTCAATACATTGTGCTTGAGTAAATAAGAAGTTTGGTAAGACTTGGTTTCTGTTTTCAAATAACTTAAAATTAGTGAGAATCAATACACACAGTAAGAAAGCTACAAAGGCAAAAGTGAAAGGTTTTTTAAAAAAGTTAAAAGCTTTATCAGCACAGAAGGGGGGATGGAATGGTTTCTGACTTAGCAGATCAATGATGGAAGACAAACCATGGGAGACTCCCAACTGGAAAACGAACAAAAGGTTGCAGAAAGGAAGGAGGGTAGGGGGATGCGGTGAGACTGGGTGACCGGCACTTAAGGGCACTTGATGGGGATGATCACTAGGTGTTATACTACATGTTGGCAAATTGAATTTAAATTAATTTTTTTTTAAATGATGGCTGCACAGAAAAGCAGGCCTTAAGATATTCATAGAATGGTAGGGCCGGGGTAAAAGCAACTATAAGCAGAGAAAAGAGGATGGGGAAAGGCACAGAGGAAGAATGGACATCGTATGTTAGGGTTTGGAAGAAGAGGGAGTTGCAGCTGGCTGTGGCCCCATCGACTAGCTCTCTCTTTCTCTCTCTTCCTTCCCCACTTCCTTCTTGCTTTCTTTTGTAAAGCAGAAACATCCCACTAGTAGAGTAGTGCGTTAAGAAGATTGAACACCAATAAAAAATAAATTTATTAAAAAAAAAGAAGATAACTAATAAAAAAAAAAAAAGGTGATGACTAATAGTACTGCACATAAAGAAAGCTGGAGGGCACCTGAGTGGCTCAGTGGTTGAGCATCTGCCTCAGGCTCAGGTTGTGATCCTGGGGTCCTGGGAGGGGGTCCTGGGAGGGAGTTCTGCAATGGGCTCCCCTCAGGGAGCCTGCTTCTCCCTCTGCCTGTGTCTCTGCCTCTCTCTGTGTGTCTCTCATGAATAAATAAATAAAACCTTAAAAAAAAAGCAAATAACAGGTGTGCAGGACCCACAGGCTTTTACATGCACAGGTTCCAGATGACTTTTTTTTTTTTAGCTGCAACTCCAGCTATTTACCTCATGACCTCATTCTTCATCTATGGTGCAAACCAGTCGTAAATTCCTCCTAGACTTTGACCCAAGGTGAAGCAAACAATGAGGCTTTGTCTCTAATTTCTAATTCATTCATTATAATAGTATGCAGAAAGGGCCCTGTTGGCAGTGTGTGCAGTATGGCCTTCATCTTTGACCTTGACTTACCTGACTAAACTGTGCTTCTGGTTCATCTGGGACCAAAGCAAGCAAAACACCTCAGAGCTCCTGCTTCCTCTCCTTTTGCCTCTGTACCTACAAGATTCTATGAGCTGGAGGCTTTCCCACTAATTTATAACTAACCTTGATACATCCCCCTCTCTGATTCAGTAGAGAGCTCCTCTGAATGCCCTCCTAAGCAGTCCTACTCAGAAACAAATGCTGTAGAAGGTCTGACAGTGGAGAGAACAGAGAAGCTCTGAGCTGACAGGGCCTCTGAGAGTCTCCACCGAGGCTGTGGATGGCAGCCACGCACCCCGAGGAAATGAGGGCAGAAAGGGCACAGTAATTATTTTCAGAACTTCAACTGGAGTAATATATGTAATTCTGATATTCGTTATATCAGAAGGTTGGTATGAATATAATTACAAAATATTTGGACCACCGCATTTGTGCTGACATCAGCAAACACAAAGACAAAACAAAATAAAACCATTCAAAATAGAAGTATATGTTTGCTTTAAACATACAACATATGTTAATTCAGCCCTATGAATTAGCAGATTTGTGATCCCAGAACTTGGAATTAATTAGCCTGGACCTACCCTCCTGAGAAGGAATTTTAATACCATTTCAAAGCACCTAGTAGGATACTTCTTATGACAACATATGTATATCTTCATTGTTGAAAGTGAAAGCGGGGGCGGGGGGAAGAAAGTGAAAGTGAGAAATATTAGTCATATTTCTATCCAATCTTTCACAGTATACAAATCATACCAAAGTGTACAACTTACATCAAAGACTTCTTTTTAATCAGTCTTAGATACACTTTTTAGTCATTTTATCTCAAACCAAGTAGAATAATCAGTTTATAGATTATTTAATCCTTTGAAGTAAATAAGCTGTGACCTGAAAATGTCAAAGAAAAATTAAAGTCAAAATATTCTTAAATAATCTTTTTGATAAAGGCAATATTAGTTTGCACATCTAGAAGCATTAGCAACAATACTACTGGTTTCAAAGTACACATTTGATTATGTTTTTAAGGAACAATGAAATACAAATTCCAAGAGTTTGGGGCACCCTGGGTGGGTCAGTGGTTGAGCATCTGCCTTTAGCTCAGGTCATGATCCCAGGGTCCTGGGATCGACTCCTGAATCAGGCTCCCCCAGGGAGCCTGCTTCTCTCTCTGCCTATGTCTCTGCCTCTCTGTGTGTGTCTCTCGTGAATAAATAAATAAAATCTTAGAAAAAAAAAACCCTTCAAATTCCACGAGTTTATAAATTTAAATCTTTTTAAGGTAACTTCTACTTCTCTAATAATGTTACTGAATCAACTTTAGAGGGAACCATTTCTAACCAAACAAGCAAAAAATTAGGTGATGTAAAAAAAAAAAAAAAGATTTCATTGCCAGAGATGATTCTTAAACCATATCAAGTCTTAAAAAATTATTAAATGTTCAGATTAGGTTTCTTTTAAAGGGAGCACTGATGGAAGACCCCCATCAAGATGAATGCTGTACTTCTATACTCATTAATCAGAACTTTGGGGCTGAGGTTTTATATTTAAAAATATGTAACAGACATTTATATAATGCCCTAGCGTGTGCCAAGTGTTACCCTGCATTCTGGGGATGACTGACAGGCCCTCTTCCCTCTGGACTCTCACAGTTTCACCCTGGTTCTGACCCAGAGGGTTTAATGGCCAAAAAGCCACACCAGGGTTCCAGTTCAACTCAAGTAAAGTATACACACATTTGTTAAAAACACACATTGTACCAGGCCCTGAGAGAATGCAAAGATAAACCAGTCAAGGCCTTCAGAAATTGTCATTGAATTTTATTTACACTTTTCTCTTTGTCTTTTCAGACAGTGTGGCATCATTACCTGGACATCACAAATATTACCACTGCAACTGAGGATCAGAAATTTGACCTTTATAGTCTTTGACCACAATCACCTTATAGATCAGCTCTGCACCCATCTTTAAAAATGCCCCTCACTAGTTGCTGGAGGGAGGTGGGTAGGGGGAAGTGGTAACTGGGTGATGAGCATTAAGGAGGGCACTTGATGTAATGAGCACTGTGTGCTATATGCAACTGATGAATCACTAAATTCTACCTCTGAAGCTAATAAAAAAAATGTCCCTCACTATCATAGAGAGTTCCCCTTTAAAAATGTCCCTCACAGGGCACCTGGATGGCTCAGTTGGTTGAGCAAAAGGTTGAGCACCGTTTGGCTCATAGTCCTTGGATTGAGTCTTGCAGGGAGCCTGCTTCTCCCTCTGCCTGTGTCTCTGCCTCTCTCTCTCTCTCTCTCTGTGTGACTATCATAAATAAATTAAAAAAATAAAAAAGAAAAAAACTCTAGGAAAATGAAAACTAATCTATGGTGACAGAACACAAAAGAGTCGTTGTCCAGAGACAGGTGAGGAAGGGACAGAAAGTGGGGGATCACCAAGAAATCACAGAAATCTTCTTGAATAATAAATCTGCTTGTGGTCTTCATTCATGTTGATGTTTTCATGTGTGTGTGTTTGGCCTTTTTTTCATGTGCGTTGATGTACTGCAGATCTCATTGAAACATATCCGTAAAATACATGTAATTTACTGTATGTCACATTTACACCAACATATCTGTTTTTAGGAGCACCTGGGTGGCTCAGTCAGTTAAGCCTCTGTCTTTGGCTCGGGTCATGATCTGTGGGTCCTGGAATCAGCCCTGCTTCAGGCTCCCTGCTCAGTGGGGAGTCTGTTTCTCTCTCTTTCTCTGCCTCTCCCCGCCCCCACACACACACTTGTGCACTCACTCTCTCTTTATCTCTCCCCTAAATAAATAAAATATTTTTTAAAGATTTTAAAAGTAAACACATTTTCAAAAAAAAAAGAGAAAGAGGGCTTCCTGGGTGGTTCAGTGCATTAAGATTGCTCTTGGCTCAGGTCCTGATCTCAGAAAAAGAAACAAAACAAGCCCAGGGATTATAGAAGACAAATTAAGGAAATTCCAAACAACATACTGTAATAACAATATCATTGTTCCTAGAGTGATAATATATAGTAAAATTCAATCCACATTGTATGATATATTTGATTACTGAGTCATATGCAATAAAACATCTTTTGTCTACATATTGTCTTTCATGTATACGTATTCCTGATAAATTAAATACCCTGAATAATTTGGAGTTGGGAAGAAGTCAAAACAATCTTTATATTTAATAAAGGTAGTCCATAATTGTATTAAAATGTATTTTATAATCCAATTATTAATAAAACATGAATAAAATAATTTTTTAAAACTTAAAAACATATTAATCACATACCTTGCAAAGATGACAAAATGATTTCTTGAAAATTCTTAAATCAATTAAGAAGATTAAATAATACAATAGAAAATGTGTAAGAGCTGAAAACGTTCAAAGAAAACTTTAGCTAGTACAAAGTCATTAGAGACTAAGCAAAAAAAAAAAAATTCAGAACTTGATTTACATATACATAGTCCTATATGTGCTTTAATTAGATTATTTTTCACCCAAGGGATTAAAACTTCAATAAAATGAGGGTCTGGAATTTTGCCATTGTTTTCTTCAAGTATGCTGGTCAGAGTAAAGACGATTTTATTCATGGTGGAAGGCAGTTTATTCGTCCACTGTGCAATCAGCACGCCTTCTTAAGTAGTGTCAGCTAATACCCCGAAGGAATTAGAATATGAACAGATTTACACAATTGAGTTAATTGGGGTTGGGGCATTCTGAGCTGTACTTTTCAAAAATATCAAATATGTAAGGAAATAAATTGCAATCTTAAAAAAAATTTCAATTAAAAATACTTAAGGCCAGGTTGTCATGCTGCCCTTTTATTCTCTTGGTTTTAGTAAAATTATTTAATTGGACACTGAATTTTAAGAGTTCAACATTTATCCTTTTTTTTCAATACATTGCGCTTGAGTAAATAAGAAGTTTGGTAAGACTTGGTTTCTGTTTTCAAATAACTTAAAATTAGTGAGAATCAATACACACAGTAAGAAAGCTACAAAGGCAAAAGTGAAAGGTTTTTTAAAAAAGTTAAAAGCTTTATCAGCACAGAAGGGGGGATGGAATGGTTTCTGACTTAGCAGATCAATGATGGAAGACAAACCATGGGAGACTCCCAACTGGAAAACGAACAAAAGGTTGCAGAAAGGAAGGAGGGTAGGGGGATGCGGTGAGACTGGGTGACCGGCACTTAAGGGCACTTGATGGGGATGATCACTAGGTGTTATACTACATGTTGGCAAATTGAATTTAAATTAATTTTTTTTTAAATGATGGCTGCACAGAAAAGCAGGCCTTAAGATATTCATAGAATGGTAGGGCCGGGGTAAAAGCAACTATAAGCAGAGAAAAGAGGATGGGGAAAGGCACAGAGGAAGAATGGACATCGTATGTTAGGGTTTGGAAGAAGAGGGAGTTGCAGCTGGCTGTGGCCCCATCGACTAGCTCTCTCTTTCTCTCTCTTCCTTCCCCACTTCCTTCTTGCTTTCTTTTGTAAAGCAGAAACATCCCACTAGTAGAGTAGTGCGTTAAGAAGATTGAACACCAATAAAAAATAAATTTATTAAAAAAAAAGAAGATAACTAATAAAAAAAAAAAAAGGTGATGACTAATAGTACTGCACATAAAGAAAGCTGGAGGGCACCTGAGTGGCTCAGTGGTTGAGCATCTGCCTCAGGCTCAGGTTGTGATCCTGGGGTCCTGGGAGGGGGTCCTGGGAGGGAGTTCTGCAATGGGCTCCCCTCAGGGAGCCTGCTTCTCCCTCTGCCTGTGTCTCTGCCTCTCTCTGTGTGTCTCTCATGAATAAATAAATAAAACCTTAAAAAAAAAGCAAATAACAGGTGTGCAGGACCCACAGGCTTTTACATGCACAGGTTCCAGATGACTTTTTTTTTTTTAGCTGCAACTCCAGCTATTTACCTCATGACCTCATTCTTCATCTATGGTGCAAACCAGTCGTAAATTCCTCCTAGACTTTGACCCAAGGTGAAGCAAACAATGAGGCTTTGTCTCTAATTTCTAATTCATTCATTATAATAGTATGCAGAAAGGGCCCTGTTGGCAGTGTGTGCAGTATGGCCTTCATCTTTGACCTTGACTTACCTGACTAAACTGTGCTTCTGGTTCATCTGGGACCAAAGCAAGCAAAACACCTCAGAGCTCCTGCTTCCTCTCCTTTTGCCTCTGTACCTACAAGATTCTATGAGCTGGAGGCTTTCCCACTAATTTATAACTAACCTTGATACATCCCCCTCTCTGATTCAGTAGAGAGCTCCTCTGAATGCCCTCCTAAGCAGTCCTACTCAGAAACAAATGCTGTAGAAGGTCTGACAGTGGAGAGAACAGAGAAGCTCTGAGCTGACAGGGCCTCTGAGAGTCTCCACCGAGGCTGTGGATGGCAGCCACGCACCCCGAGGAAATGAGGGGAGAAAGGGCACAGTAATTATTTTCAGAACTTCAACTGGAGTAATATATGTAATTCTGATATTCGTTATATCAGAAGGTTGGTATGAATATAATTACAAAATATTTGGACCACCGCATTTGTGCTGACATCAGCAAACACAAAGACAAAACAAAATAAAACCATTCAAAATAGAAGTATATGTTTGCTTTAAACATACAACATATGTTAATTCAGCCCTATGAATTAGCAGATTTGTGATCCCAGAACTTGGAATTAATTAGCCTGGACCTACCCTCCTGAGAAGGAATGTTAATACCATTTCAAAGCACCAAGTAGGATACTTCTTATGACAACATATGTATATCTTCATTGTTGAAAGTGAAAGCGGGGGCGGGGGGGAAGAAAGTGAAAGTGAGAAATATTAGTCATATTTCTATCCAATCTTTCACAGTATACAAATCATACCAAAGTGTACAACTTACATCAAAGACTTCTTTTTAATCAGTCTTAGATACACTTTTTAGTCATTTTATCTCAAACCAAGTAGAATAATCAGTTTATAGATTATTTAATCCTTTGAAGTAAATAAGCTGTGACCTGAAAATGTCAAAGAAAAATTAAAGTCAAAATATTCTTAAATAATCTTTTTGATAAAGGCAATATTAGTTTGCACATCTAGAAGCATTAGCAACAATACTACTGGTTTCAAAGTACACATTTGATTATGTTTTTAAGGAACAATGAAATACAAATTCCAAGAGTTTGGGGCACCCTGGGTGGGTCAGTGGTTGAGCATCTGCCTTTAGCTCAGGTCATGATCCCAGGGTCCTGGGATCGACTCCTGAATCAGGCTCCCCCAGGGAGCCTGCTTCTCTCTCTGCCTATGTCTCTGCCTCTCTGTGTGTGTCTCTCGTGAATAAATAAATAAAATCTTAGAAAAAAAAAACCCTTCAAATTCCACGAGTTTATAAATTTAAATCTTTTTAAGGTAACTTCTACTTCTCTAATAATGTTACTGAATCAACTTTAGAGGGAACCATTTCTAACCAAACAAGCAAAAAATTAGGTGATGTAAAAAAAAAAAAAAAGATTTCATTGCCAGAGATGATTCTTAAACCATATCAAGTCTTAAAAAATTATTAAATGTTCAGATTAGGTTTCTTTTAAAGGGAGCACTGATGGAAGACCCCCATCAAGATGAATGCTGTACTTCTATACTCATTAATCAGAACTTTGGGGCTGAGGTTTTATATTTAAAAATATGTAACAGACATTTATATAATGCCCTAGCGTGTGCCAAGTGTTACCCTGCATTCTGGGGATGACTGACAGGCCCTCTTCCCTCTGGACTCTCACAGTTTCACCCTGGTTCTGACCCAGAGGGTTTAATGGCCAAAAAGCCACACCAGGGTTCCAGTTCAACTCAAGTAAAGTATACACACATTTGTTAAAAACACACATTGTACCAGGCCCTGAGAGAATGCAAAGATAAACCAGTCAAGGCCTTCAGAAATTGTCATTGAATTTTATTTACACTTTTCTCTTTGTCTTTTCAGACAGTGTGGCATCATTACCTGGACATCACAAATATTACCACTGCAACTGAGGATCAGAAATTTGACCTTTATAGTCTTTGACCACAATCACCTTATAGATCAGCTCTGCACCCATCTTTAAAAATGCCCCTCACTAGTTGCTGGAGGGAGGTGGGTAGGGGGAAGTGGTAACTGGGTGATGAGCATTAAGGAGGGCACTTGATGTAATGAGCACTGTGTGCTATATGCAACTGATGAATCACTAAATTCTACCTCTAAAGCTAATAAAAAAAAAATGTCCCTCACTATCATAGAGAGTTCCCCTTTAAAAATGTCCCTCACAGGGCACCTGGATGGCTCAGTTGGTTGAGCAAAAGGTTGAGCACCTTTTGGCTCATAGTCCTTGGATTGAGTCTTGCAGGGAGCCTGCTTCTCCCTCTACCCTTCCCCTCTGCTTGTGATCTCTCCCTCTCTCTCTCTCTTTCTCTCAAGTAAATAAATAATTTCAAAAATTAAATAAAATAATAAAAATGTCCCTCACTACATCCAGATTTCTCCAAATCAAGCATTCCCCATTACCTCAGACTAGCACTCATTTCTTACTACTAAGATTTTTAATCCAACATAAAGTCCACACAGAAAATTGCCAAATCATTCCTCATATATCATCATTTTAACATAGAAAAACATCTGTGTTTTCCCTCACAGTTTAAATCCCTTAATAAAGTTTAAACCCCTGAATCTGTCCCTGTTGCATATTTATTGTAGATGTTTTATGGGCCAGTCCATTCAGACACAGACTCTCTACACCAGCCATCTGGATGACTATCTGCCTTACACACCCCCATTGCCTGCACTGATTGTCTCGCTCACCTGTGCCTTTTGAATTGGGCATTGGCTGGTAGAAGAGTAAGGACAGACCAGCTCCATTTGGAAGTGATCTTCGTCTCCTCTCCCTCATGGAGCCCTCATTTTAGGAATCTCATGATGGCTCTCATCTAATTCCATGCCAACATATAGCTCCTTCCATTATTTCCAACACATACCTCCTGACCACATACTTCCTAGTTACTTCTGTGTTAATCTTAGGGGATTTTTTTCAGATCATATATCCCTGGAGAGAAGATACCATTCCAAGGTATCATACCAATTGTTTCACAATTCCTTGTTCTCCTAGACCTACCAGTGACTTGGACATGAAACATGCCATTAAATAGTTGAGAAATGGACATAAAGAATAAGCTTTCCTCCAAGGAAGCTTCTGTCAGCTGATCTTTAAATTAATTAATTGACCTTAGTTGTTGGGGCTCCACAGAGGTCATCCAGGGAAATCACAAAACTCAGTGTGAGCCATGAGTTGTTTCATCCTCAGCTGGCCCTCTTACCTCTGATTTCCTCTGTGGAGCTGTGATGACTGAACATGGTGGCACTATGGGGCACCTTCCCACTCTCTTATGGGGAATTTCTTCCCTGATCTCTGAAAGTGGAGGAACATATTCTCTACCAACCCCTATTACATGCTTTCATTTAATCTGCTCTCCCTCTTGAACCAAGAACCCACTTAATTTAACCATCAGTAAGATATTTTATTCTTCTATTTTATGTTGCTTTCATAACACTGATCACAATTTGGATTTTGTAATAGTCCTGTTTTCAAATTTTCGTAAGGACTGAAAGTCTACAAAATTTAGATGTGCATTTCAGTAGGTAAGGTTAGATTATTGAGCACTCTGAAATAGATATCATTCTGTTTTGGAAAGAGGTTTAATGATATTTCATCATCATTAAGAATCTAGAAGGTTGTATAAATCTTGTGAGTTTACAGATTATCTGTTTGAGCTTAGTTTGAATGTACTATTTTGGAAGTGAAACAAAATTTTGTTGACTATAAACACTATACAGTCCCTATCTCAACTGTCCATTAAAGTTCCAAATAGGGGCACCTGGATGGCTCAGTGGTTGAGCATCTCATCTGCCTTTGGTTCAGGTCATGACCTCAGAGTCGGGGATCGAGTTCCCATGGGGAGCCTACTTCTCCCTTTGCCTATATCTCTGCCTCTTTCTCTGTGTCTTTCATGAATAAATAAATTAAATCTTAAAAAAAGTGTTCCAAATAGTGTGGTGTTTAAAAGTGTAAGCTTTAACACTTCTAAGAACCACTAATACTTAAAATGTATATTTTATTTTCTTTCTTTCAAGTTAGCCATGATCTATACAAAGGCTTATATTTAGTACTTCCAAGAAAATTAAACTTTTGACTTGGTGTCATTACAAATCCTTCTCATAGCATCTGACTAATGAAAGTATCTTTGCCATGCCTGTTAGTTTTCAAATTAAGTTAGATTGGTTCATACTTTCTAATTATCATTAGATATTTGATAATGAAAGTTATAATTTGTGACAGTTGTTATGACAATTATTGTTCCTGAAGACAGAATTTTAAAAAGATAACTTCTACTAAAAATGAAATAAATCAAAGTTTTAAATACTTAACTGTAATGAAATTCCCTCACCCATTATGGACACAGTGGAGTTTGTTTTTTGTTTTGTTTTGTTTTGTTTTAATCTGATGAAGTAATGGAATTTTAGAGCTGGAAGGAAAAATAAAGCAGAGAAGTAGGGACAGAGTGTGTTGGATCAGGAGCAATTTTAATTAGGTGGTTCTTCATTTAAAGAAGAAAAATTTGAATGTCAGAATATAAAAATGACATGTCCAAAGTCACCAAAAAAATAGTGCCAGATGAATCCTATAACAAAGATTCTATTCTTCCTGATACAGGAAAATATATTTTTTAAAGATTTTATTTATTTATTCATGAGAGACACAGAGAGGGAAGCAGAGACAATAGGTAGAGGGAGAAGCAGGCTCCTCACAGGGAGCCCATTATGGGACTCAGTCCAGGATCAACCTGAGCCAAAGGCAGGAGCTCAACCACTGAGGAACCCAGGCATCCCAGGAGAATAGATTAAGTGATAATAGGTGAATCTAATGGAAAGACTGCCAACTCAGTTACTTGGCATAACTTTTCTTGGTGATTCAATGTCATATTTACATGTGAATTTGGTCAGAGCTGGACATAGATGACTGTTTTCTCAGTTGTAATATCTCCGTTTTTGCACTTTGCCAACAGCAGATCAGAGTAGAAAGGGAGGGGGAACTGGGCTTTAATACAATCCAGAAGGAATGGAAACCAAGTAGATCACTAAACTATGAGCTCATTTAATCAAGTGGTAGTGCTCAGTACGAGCCACCACTCTAAGCAAGAGCCAGACATGATCTTTGCCTGCATTATGACACACAATTTTAGGGAACAAAAGAGGTGTGCTGGAGATTGTTATTTTCAAGGCTCTGAAATCCTTTTCTCTCATTTCCATATCTAGGACAATGTTTGAGTTGGTTGCATTTACTGGATGTGCAACCACAAAATATAGTAAAATGATATATAAAAACTTGCTGTTAATGCTCCTAGCATATTTCAAATGACAATTACACTGAAACCTTGATAGGCTTTGATCCCTAGACCTCATGCTGGGTGACACCTTATCTTTTAATGATGATTTGGCCTGGTATCTGTAATTGGATTTTGAGTAAAACTTGGAGGACAGACTTGATTTATAATAAACTTCACATTTTATCATATAATGCTACAGCAAAATCTAATGATTTGATATTTAATGCTCAACAGATAGTTTCTAGCAAAGTCTAGATTTTGTATAACTATTTGCCTTGACTCTTCTATTCTCATGAATATACGCATACAGTTTTATTGATATAATTCAACTCAAATATTTTCTGGAAAAAAAATAAACATGTTAGAAATAACATTATCATCAAAAAAAAAAAAAAAAGGAAGCATTGGCAAGGAAAGAGTTAACATCTTACCAGCACGCATCTTGTCTCTCATGCGATACAATCATCACTGGCCCAGACCATGTACTACAATTTATGGTACCTGGTTTGATCGTCCCCCCACCCCCCCCCCGCCCCCACCCAGGGGAGTTAACAGTCTCTTCTCTTTTAGGATATAAACTCTTTAAAGTCAAGGATTTTCCCCAAAGCTCCTTAAGAGTTGTGAGCCTTCAATGTGTATTATTTATAACCATCATTGACTAAGGGCTTTTTAAAAAATATATATTCAGAAATTCTTTCACAACTCTGTTATAATCTCTTATTTAATCACTGTCATTCATTTATTGAATAAGCATTTTTGAGTGTCTGCTATGTGATCCAGGAATCACTCTAAGTACTAACGAGGCAATAGTGTATAAAACAGAAAAAGAAAAAGCTCTGCCCTTATGGAAGTTACATTCTATCAGGAAGATACATAAATAAACATAATTTTTTAAAAGTAAAATATATGGTACATTAAATGAACAAAAATTTTAAGAAAAATAAAGCAGCAAAGTTAAATAGGAAGGGCTTTTTTTGGTTTTAGCAGGAAAATGAGGGTTGTGATTTTAAACCAGTTGGCCAAAGAAACTGACATGAGGAAATGAGATTTAGGTACACACCTAAAGGAGGTGAGAAAGAAAACCATATAAAAACCTGAGGGGAAGAGTTTTCCAGCAGCAGACATAGCAAGTACAAAGGTCCTGAGGTAGGAACAATACAAGGGTGTTCTAGGGAGTAGAGAGAAGACTAGTATATGAACAAAGGAGTGATAAAGTTAAAAGGTAATAAGAGTTTGATCCCATAGGGCTTTGTAGACTTGGCCCTATAAGAACAGAAGTCATTAGTAAATGTTGAAATGACCTGACTTACAAGACTTGTTAAAATCACTTATGTAATATAGTACCTGAAATTTAAGTTAATAAAATGAATGGATTATCTGTAGGTAGCAGGAAGCCTGTTGATGAGCAAAGACAGAACTGGGAACTAGAGAATCAGGAACACAGAGATGCAGGTAGGAAAGAAGTTATATTAGTAACATGAACTACTAAACTTTATATAAACTAAATTTATATAGTTTAACTTTTTAAAACCATTTTACGTCTGATGTCATCTGATGAAAGGTCTTTAGTTGTTGAACTGGGGCAGACACTAACTAGGGAATCACCATTTGACCTTAAGCATTAAGGTCAAAGTTCTCTTTCCGCCCCTCTATCTCTGTCTCTGTCTTTCTCTGTCATTACTGGGGCCAGCAAGATGTGACCCTTAGTGGCCATCCTCTGAGCCATGCCTCTGTCTTCAGGCACCTGCACCCCAGAAGGTGCCTGGGTGGGCTATGGAGAAGGGCAGAGTGGGAGACAAACGGGCAGACACCAGAAGAGGTGCAGATGGGCAGGTGAGGGCAGGCAAAGCAGGGGCTCTGGGACGGGGGCGGATGCCAGACATGGGGAAGAAATGGGAGCAAGACTCTCCGGGGGTCTGGGATCCCAGAGAAGGTAGAGAAACTGCGAGGAGGCCAGCCCCACCCCTCCCTGGCAGAGCTTGCTGCAGGGAAGCAGCCCCAGGACGCGTGCTGAGGCCAGGGGTTAGGCCAGGGGTGGGGTGGGCAGGCAGGGGTCGCTTACTCTTTAGATTTATCCGAACTGTGCGCTGAGTTGATACGATGCACCTCTTTCTTTTTGGTTTGTTTGGAGGTCATGGTAGAGGCGGACCCAGGGCTCGGGACCCACGCCGGGGCTGAGCTCTGAGCTTGGAGAGCTGCGGGCCCCGCTCCGCGTCGGCTGTTGCTAGGAGACCGCGGCCGGGCGCGGCGGGGCTGGGGCGGGTCCCCCGGGGCTCCCGCGCAGAGGCCCGGCCGCGGCGAGCTCAGGCCTGCACTTCCAGGCGGCCTGGGGCTGGGTGTCTGGGGAGGAATGGGGGGCCAGGCAGGAGCTTGGCCCTAGGATTGATGGGCAGCTCTGGTAAACTGCAGCTCTATCAGGTCCACTCTACCTGGCTTTGCTCTTCGGAACCGCTGGCATAATATTATTCTCTCTTGGATTTTCAATTGCTTGAACAGGGTACAAGTGTTTGAAGCTGTTTCTTAGGCGATGTCGCCTCTCCCCAGGTCTGCCGAACAAGTTCTTTTCAGTGGTAACTGAGGAGACATTTGGGACGCTCTGAATGGCTTGAAAAGGGCGGGTTCTTAAATGAATAGAGTGGGTGCAGGGGCATCCCTGCAGGGAAGGCAAGTTCAGGACACCCTTAGTTGCTCAAGTTTTTGCTAATGATGAATGAAGTCTGTGATGAAGAAGTCCAGTGTCTCCATTGTTCATATAAAAGAATGAATCCAAGTCATAGAGTCTAGAGGCCCTTGATACACTCACTTGGGAAGGCCCTAGAGTCAGAAGAAACAGATCCAAGGAAACCACAACCTATTAAGACCAAGCCTAATGCTCAGCGGGTCCACAGTGGCATTTATTAGTTATCGTGCCTTGAGCAAGTTTTTCCTTTTGACCCTCATTTTACTCATTTGTAAACTGGAGATGCTAACATCTAATTCACAATTCTCTCCCGAAAATAAATATTTATGTAAAATGTTTGGCACACGATGAAAGTACAGCAAATAGGGTGCCCTGTTTCAGACAGGACAGCTCAAATGCCAGCAAAAAGCAGGCAGATTAGCATGAATGAGTGAAGCCAAGCAATGCTTAGACTGGAAATACTTTTAAAACTTCTTATAACAAAGCAAAATATACTGTAGGTCCAAAACAACCGCACTACAGAGAGATCTGACCAAGCACAGACCCAAGGTTTAGAACCTCTGTCACTCCTTGGCTGTTACCATGAGCCTAGAAATAATTAACTATCTTTAAATAATCCTTTCTGCTCTTGGGACTGGGCATTGCTCAGAGGCCAAACTCTGCAGGGGAAAACCAGTTTCCTATAAAGTAAATCTTTTAACTCTTCTGACAAATGAATGTCCAGCACTCAGCATAGCCTTTGCTTGGCCAAGTGTCCCAATCTTACTGTTATTGGAGGTTACACAGCTGACAATCAGACAGCGACGCCATTGTATTTCTATATGCAAGATAAATAACTTCAGAGTCAGTAGTGTTACTGTTATGGTTGAAGAAGTGCCCTATAAACATCTCCTATATACATAAAGACATATTGAGGGCTCTGTCTCATTTATTCCAGGACTGAAATTTCCAGAGAACTCTCCTGAATGAAAGTATAGGACCAAACTTTGAGAAGATATTATTTAATACCAAATCTTATCAAAGTAATCAAATACATAGCCAGAAGCATGTAGAAAGACTACTGGGTAAAAATAGCACAATTTTAAGCAACCAACACACAAATGGGTGAGTTTCGCCTTGAGCTAAGGCCATCTCTGAAGGTTCCAAGATGCCAAGGCTCTTAGAAAAGTCTTAGAAATCAAATAACCTTTAGCTCACCCATATTTAATCGATGAAAACTCCCAGACCAAGAGACGTGCCTTGCCAAAAGTTTCATGGCTACTTGGATTAGAGGCAGTCTGGATTAGAGGCATTAAATGGAGGAGCACTAGTTTAAGCCAAATATATCACTACTCCCACTCAGAGACTCCTTTCTCATCTATTAAATTAGGACAAAAATAAGGGAGTTAACCTAAGGATGAAATGAGGTAATAAAATTTTTTTGAAAATATAAAGTGCTTACTGATTCTTAGACCAGTGTTCTCTCTTCTTTATTATGCTATGTATGCAGCATGCATAAACAGAATTTCTCTTCTTTCTGGAACTAAACTCTGGTCAGGCCATGAATCTAAGAGGCCAATATGCTTCCCCTATAAACCAAGATAGTATTTGTATGTGCCAGTGCAAAAGAATACAATTGACCCATCAATCTTTTGTTCTTAAAAAATCCGTATTATGTACACATGGTAATCATGATTAATGCCATTTTGAAATGTCAGTAATAGCTGTGACTTATTGCATCCCTGCTATATGCCAGGCTTCAGGAGGTATGCTAGGTCCTCAGGGCATGGATTTTAGAGAGAAATATGAATTTTAATGCCAACCCTTATTAGTTGAGTTAACCTGGGTAAGTTATTTATACCCTCTGAATTCCATTTGTTTTATTTATGAAAAAGGAAGGATAATTCTTAGCTCAAATGTTGTTTCTGGAAGATAATAAGCATTCAAATAGTGAAAACAACTATCGTATTTCACACAGGTAAAGAAACTGAAGTGCAGAGAGGTAGAGAGATTTGGCTGATATGGCAGAGCAAGATGAGCCAACCTCCACAGCCTTTGCTCTCCGCAATACCCCAGGCTAACTAAACTTGTTGAGATCTTTCAGAGTCACCAACCCAGATAATTGCCCTACAGCTCAGCTTATGGGTTTCCAAGTTCTCTGATAACTTTCAAAGGCTGAGAAACCGGGCTCATCTTTTACTAGAGCTACCCACAGTGCAGCTTCTCCCTTAGACTAACCTTATTGAGGAAGAGTTCTTTGGCTTCAGACAGCATAACCCTACCCTGCTCCATAGGGAAGTAGTTAGAAATATTCACTTCCCCCATGCCCACAGAAACAGAACAGGGAGGGCTCTCTCTTGGGATTACTTGGCGAGCTGCTGAAATGGGGAAGTAGACTTGGTAAGCACTTCTCCACTCACCATTGGGAGTCCTAGATGACTAGAACTGGGTGGGGAAGTCAGAGAGAGGAGCAGCATTTCTGTTTCTTAAAGCCTGAGCTCTGGGCAGCTTAGACACTTGGCCCCACGGCCAGAAGCAATTATACCCATGGTGCTGCTCCACCGCCTCTTTGCAGTTAGGTCAGTTATAAATCACCTAGAATTTAAGCCATCGAGAGAAGGTGTCAATTCTACATGTTCTGCTTGTGGTTCAGGTTAATTGTCCTTTCAGATTCTGTCCTTCAATTGTCATTCTTCTGTGACATTGACATCATTTTCCTTTATTTGCCACAGAGCTTTACGTCTCTTAAAATTCTTAAATATTCTGCTTTATTTTTATCCCTCTTTATGCCCTAGCCCCGCACATGTACTAGCCTCCCAGGGCACGAGAGCAGCACCTGCTCAAGTTCTACTCTTCCTTACCAAATTCCATTCAAATTTGCAAGCCCCCTCAACACCTCATAATCAGAGCTCACACTCATTGAGAACTTGCTGTATGCTTGGCCCTCTATGAAGCTCTTTTCCTGCATCAACTCACATAATTCATATAAACACCCTAGGAATGTGTTAATATTACAATCTCTTTGTTTGTAGACAAGGGAACAAGTGGAAAGGTTAAATTAAATTAGTAAGTGTCGAGCAGGAGTCTAGCCCATGCAGTCTGGCCAGTCTGGTGCCAGACCAATGCACTTTACAACCACATAGTTCTGCCTCAGACTCAGGGATCAACAGCCTTATGAGGTATGCAATCAGTCCATTCTATGGAGTAGAAAAGTGAGTTTTTGGCCAAAGTCCAAAGCAAAGAGGGAGTGGAACCATAATCTAAATGTGAGCAGTCTGGCTTCAGAGTATACTCACTATTACATCATTTTGTGTTCTATCATAGGGTATTTTTTATTGTGATGAAAACACTTAATATAAGATACTAACATATTTCTGAATGTATGATACAGTATTGTTAATTGTAGCCACAATGGTGTACAATGGTGTACAACAGATCTCTAAAATTTATTCATTTCACGAAACTAAAACTTTACACCTGTGGTCACTCCAGCTCTCTGCTACACTGTGTCCTTCAAACAGAGGGAGTAGAGAGGAATGGTTACTCTATGTCATCAAAAATATTATTTAAAATTGTGACTTAGATTCAGCTCTGTCCCCTAATATTCTGTCTCTCCAGAACCCACTAGTTATGGAGGATTTGAATCTTGCAGCTATAAAGCCAAATGTCCCTGCCTGAGATAGTCTCATTAGTCTAGGTAAACCTTAACTTACAGTTTTCATTATCTTTGAAAGGAAATTCTGAGTAGTGATTCTTAAAAAAATAGGAGAATAAGGAAATAAGGTATTTTCATGATACTGGCTGAAAAATAATTTCCATTTTGATCAGTTGTTTAAATAAGAAGCAATAGTTTTCCTGAGTGTAATAAAACACTTCGTGGGGGTGCATACTAACCTGAAGTTACATGGTGTTGCTGTCGCTTCTGCTGTGGGTGCACTGTTATTAATCCAGAAACCCCTTCTGAACAGAGGCATTTCACTCCCCATGTCACTCAGCCCAAGATCATGCCTTCTCCCTGAGAGCTGCCTGCATCTCGTTTGTGTGTGTAAGGGAGGGGACATAATTCCAACAACTCTAAAAGGTTCTTCTCTCTCCAGAGCTCCCTCGTTTTTGGCGGAGACATCTGTCACAATAGCACTGCTCTTGATCTTCTCCTGCCCAATTCTTCTTGCCTTACATTCAGAGATGTTATTCAAAACACTCACTAATAAACATCATGCATGCAAATCGGAGTGTTAAAGTTTGTGTCCTGAAAATTGGCCCAGAACAGTTGATCTCAGACATGATTCCAGGAAGCACTCTCAAAGGAAATTTAGAAAGGTTTCTGCTTCCAAACAAATGCAGTAGCAAGAAGTTCATTTACCTTCTCATGTGCAATAACTAATAAACTGAATAAAATAAATGAAGGCAATGAAAGGCAGTGTTTCCCCAAGAGGTAGAAAATAAAAAAGACAGGCTTTATAATTCTCCTAGCTTACTGCAAGGCTCTGACAGGTCAGGGAAACTGTGGCAGAGTCTGATGGTGCCCCTGATTTGGGGACACGGAGCTGGAATCAAAGGAAGGATTACGGCTGAAGCTCCCAGTACATAGTATGTGGAGGAGAGAGCTATGCAAAGAGGAGACTCTTGGAGTGCATGTCTCTCAGTGTCTGTCTGAGTACCAAACTGCACAAGCATATGAAGAAATGTCCTGGGGCCACACACAAAACAAAACAAAACAAAACAAAACAAAACAAAACAAACAAAACAAACAAACAAACAAAAACCTGGAGAAAAGATTATAAGGAACAACCTTCTCTGAGTTCACATGGGGTCCGTTCCCACCAGCATGACTGGAGACATCTCATAATTCACAGGGAATGGACCACAGCATATTGCCTCTGTAGGGATGAGATTTCACCCTCTACCAATACTTACTGTTCCATCTAACAAACTTTAAAAGCAGAACCTGAAATGATCACATTATCTCCATGTAAGTTAAAGCCTTCCTTGAACAAATCTTAAGAATGTTCATAGAAATACAAAAATAACCAGCATCCAACAGGTAAAATTCAAAATGACTGGTATCCAATAAAGATTAACAGGCATGAAAAGAAGCATGAAAATATATCCCATTAAAAGGTGGGGAAAAAAACAACCAATTGAGTAGGAACCAGAAAAATATACATGGATGACAGAATTAGACAGGGTATTAAAATAGTTATTATAACTGTGGGCCATATGCTCAAGAACCTAGAAGGAAAATTGAATATGTTAAGCTTAAGAACATTTAAAACTGCAAATACAATGTTCATGTTGAAAACAATATACAAGGATGGGATTGATGGCATATTAGATACCACAAAAGAACCGATTAGTGAATTTGAAGACACAGCAATAGAAACAATTCAAAACGAAACAAAGAGGGAAAAGACTTTAAAAAAAAAAAAAAAGAAGAAGAGTTTTGGAGCATCAGGGAGCTGTGAAATCACCTCAAACAGACTAATATATGTGTAGCTGGAGTCCCAGAATGGGCAGGGAGGATGGGCAGGGCAGGTGGGAGAAGAAAATATAGAAAAACTTAAATGGAAAAATAATGGTCAAAAAATTTCCAAATTTTGTGAAATCTTAAATCCCAGAAACTCAATAAACCCAAAAGCCAATAAATATGAAAATTCTATACTCAAGGACATCATGATCAGATTGATGAAAAACACAGATAAAAGGAAGATATTAAATTAGAAACTGGAAGCTGACCAGCCGGGAAGGAGAGGCCCATCACGGGTGCAGATGGAACATCAACAGCCTGACATGGGTTTGCAGTGCAGCTGTGGTAAACTATAACAGGGTATTTATGGAAGAAAATGCACCAACAGGTATTTCTCAGGCCTATGAGAGGTTCAGGAAATAGATGTTGTAAGAACTAAAAAGCTGGAAGGTTGTTGCCATCTTAAAATATGAAATACAATTATAACAACTTTTAATATAACCATCTGTTAAATTGTCATCTATCATTTCTGGGTCAATTTCAGTTCATTTAATTTTTCCCCTGTGAATGGGATTTATTTTCCTTATTTGCTACATTTTTTATTAGCTACAAGACATTGTGAATTTTACTTTGTAGAATACTGGCACCATATACTATAAGTAATAATATTTGTTTCTTTTGTAACTTTATTTTTTAAGATTTTATTTATTTGATAGAGAACATAAGCAAGGGGAGCAGCAGAAGGAGAGGGAGAAGCAGGCTCCCCATCAAGCAGGGAGACAAATATGGGGCTTAATCCCAGGACCTTGGGATCATGACCTGAGCCAAAGACAGATGCTTAACCAAATGAGCCATCCAGGTGCCTTCCTTTTTTTTTTTTTTTTTTTTTTCCTGTAAGATTTTATTCATTTATTTGACAGAGAAAGAGCGAGAAAGAGCAAACACAAGCCGGGGGACCAAGAGACAGAGGGAAAAGCATCTTTTGTAACTTTAACTTGTGTTTAGCGGTTTAGTTTACTTGGAGATTTAATTTTACACCATAGGTATTTCTAAATAGATAAGACTTGGTTTCTGCCCCTGAAAAACTCATAATCTTGTGGAACAAACAGAAACTAGAACAAATACTTACAAAATGATGCAATGAGTCCTCTAGGAAAGATGTAAGTCAAGCTCTATGGAAACCCCAACTATGGATATCCAAGGGGATGTCCTCAGCATGAGCATCTGGAGACAAGCATCTACCAAAAGTCACCACACATGAGCAGAGGCACAGGAGAGATACACAGTGACAATGGGGGTGACGATTCAGATCCGGATCATGGAGCAGCCCTGGGTGCCTTGCTGCATCCTGAAGTTCTGTATGGCAAGAGGTGGCACTTTGAGAGCATGAAAAGAGTGGACGAGGTGATAAAAGGACACTTGTGCAGAGAAATGCCACCAAATTAATTTAAAGGACTGTAGATAGGCAGCAGAGCATGAGTTTATTGGTGTGTAGACTTGAGCTTGGAAGTTATGAGATTAGTCAAGCTAGTTAGACTCTTAGAAACTCCTTGTACTTGTCCAAAAAAAAAGGTTATAAATGGATGGCTCATTCAGTTTTGTGTTAGGGTGATCTATAAGAATTTTAAAGAAATTAAAAATTTGAGAAGGAGTAAAAAATAAATTAGCTTGAAGAAGAGTTTTAGAACATGAAAGTTACAAAGAAAAAGGAAAGGCTTCCTGATTATAATAATGTGTGTTTCCGGAATCCCTGGGTGGCGCAGTGGTTTAGCGCCTGCCTTTGGCCCAGGGCGCGATCCTGGAGACCCGGGATTGAGTCCCGCTTCGGGCTCCCCGTGCATGGAGCCTGCTTCTCCCTCTGCCTGTGTCTCTGCCTCTCTCTCTCTCTCTCTCTCTCTCTCTCCTTTCTCTCTGTGACTATCATAAATAAATAAAAATTTAAAAAATAATAATAATGTATGTTTCCACAAAAAAAACTTTCATGTCACACAGCTGATTAAGATAGTTAAAAGTCCTTCTCTCTTTTAATTTAGTTTTTAGTAATACTTTTTTTTTTAAGATTTATTTATTATTTATTTAACAGAGAAAGAGAGAGAGCACAAGTGGAGGGGAGGGGCAGAGGGTGAGGGAGAAAGAGAATCCTCAAGCAAACTCCTGGCTGAGCACAGAGCCCTACCCAGGACTCCATCCTAGGACCCTAATGTCATAACCTGAGCCAAAATTAAGAATAGGATGCTTAACTGAATGAGCCACCCAGGTGCCCCTCTAGTAATTCTTTATATTTATGAAGTTTGTTCGGTTTTCTACACACTTATGACTCATACATATTGTATGAATCCTATTATACAAGAAAAATTAACATTTATAAATATATCAGTGTTCAAAAATACAGATCTTTAATCAGAAGTGTGGTGCAGGGGAAAAGTTTAAAATACCCTTTTATTATAAAAGTATTGATTTGGAATTATAAAGTATAAATACAAATAAAGATACCTCTAATCCCATCTTCCAGAAATGACCACAGATAACATTTTGATGTATAGAAACTTCCCATGTATACACAAATCACATACACAAAATTGTGATTACACCACTTGACTTTTTCACTTATCTATGATGCCAACATTTAATTACCCTTGTTATTTAATAATTTTCTACATCATGATTTTTCATAGCTGTGTAGTAAACCATTGTATGACTATACTTATCATTGTCTTATTGTTGGACTTTTAGATTATTTCTTGTATTCAGTGTGAATAACAGGCTGATGAAACACAATGTGGTCAAGATTAACAGGAGT
This sequence comes from Vulpes lagopus, assembly GCF_018345385.1. NCBI lineage: Eukaryota > Metazoa > Chordata > Mammalia > Carnivora > Canidae > Vulpes > Vulpes lagopus. The sequence continues at coordinate 94,848,526 of NC_054825.1, read as the reverse complement.
GAGGCCTGAGGCCTGACCTCCAGGGCCAGTTCTAAGTGGTTTTGGATATGTCATTTCACCTGAGTTCCAGTTTTCTCACTTAGAACATGGTCAGGCTGAACATAGATGCTAGCAATTCCAAGATGTGAGAGCACTTTGGTGGGGAAGGTTTTAGGCTGGGCCCTGGGGTGGAGAACTCTCAACAATGGAAAGGTAGCATAAGGGTCTACACTTTGAGGGTTGTTTGCAGAACTAAAACAGTAACAAGTGAGCAGTGTCATTGGGAAAAGTGAGAAAGCACTGGAATATCCCTACTTCTGCCAGCCGTTTCCTCTGAGAACTAAAGAGGACTGCCAGCCAGCCGTGCCATCCCTTCTAGGTTCCAAAGATGCATGGGTCTGTTGGACAATGATGCTTATAGGTGTGCTTGAGCATTTTACACTGTTTGCATTTGTGCCTATTTTCAGCTTCATAAGCAAGGTTTTGAAAAACACGGTCTAAAAATACACATTAAAGATAAATCATTTAGGGATCCCTGGGTGGCGCAGTGGTTTGGCGCCTGCCTTTGGCCCGGGGCACGATCCTGGAGACCCGGAATCGAATCCCATGTCGGGCTCCTGGTGCATGGAGCCTGCTTCTCCCTCTGCCTGTGTCTCTGCCTCTCTCTTTCTCTCTCTGTAACTATCATAAATAAATAAATTTTAAAAAAAGATAACTCATTTAATATAAGTCCTTTTGTTGTTTAATGGAGCTGAAGATTGGAAGAGAAAGGAGAGTAGGAAAGTAGAAAAGCTTTGTCAAATAAATAGATCCACTCATTCTCTCATTTCACAAATATTTATTGAACATCTACTATGCTCCAGTCCCAGTTCCCAGAGATGGAGAGATATAGGTAGGGAACAAAACAGACGAAGCCCTCGACCTCTTGAGCTTACATTCTAGGAGAGAGACAGACAACATATACACAGAGGACATTATGCTGTTACAGTATGTCAGATGAGGCTCATTGCTAAGTAGGGAAAGGAACTAGGGTAACAAAAATAGGAAATGTGCGAACTAGAAGGAAGTTGCTATTTCACATCAAGGCCACAGCAACATCCACTCTGTTATTGTGCCTCTGAAGACACACCTGACATATGTAACAGACCAAGCCACTCAGACCTCTGGGAGAAAGCTGATTCCAGGCAAAGTCAATAGCAAGGAATCTTTTGTGGTAGGAGGGTATGTGGTGTGTTCTGTTGCCACCAATGAGTAGAACAAACAGAACAAGGAGAAAAGTAATAAAAAATGAAGCCAGATGGTGACTACACTTAATGTAGTGCTCAGTGGGTCATGTATTTTTGAATCAATATGTTGCACACCTGAAAATAATACAATATTGCATGTCAATTAAACAATAAAAACAATTCATCAAATTTACACTTAAAAAAACAAGAAAACTGAAGTCAGAGAGACAGTAGAGTGGCTGATCCTACAGGCCCCTATCAGGAACATGGCATTTATTCTGAGTCAGATGGAAGCACTTTGAGGATTTGGGATAGAGAAGTTACATGATCTGGAAATTTAGGTTTTAAGTGATCTTTTGGGATGCTTTGTTGAAAATAGGCATGATGAATATGGAAGGGCAAGGGGGACAAAAGCCGGGGAGAAGAAGTTAAAATGCTATGCTGGTGATTCAGAGAAGTATGATATTGTTCACACTAGGGTAAAAGTATGGGAGAGTGAGACTGATCCTTGGTGCTTTTCAATGTATAGCCAAAAAGGTATACAGGGTGCAAGATGAGAGGGGAATCAAGCATAGCAACAAGGATTATTTTGGCCTGAGCGACTAAAAGAATGGAACTGCCATCCACTGAGAAGAGAAAGATTTGGGGAACAGAAGGCTTGGGAAGAAGAATTTGGAGTTCAGGTTTGAATATATTTGGTTTTAGATGCCCACTAGAGGCATAAGCAGAGAGTTCACAGAGAGAGCTGGATATTAGCCTGGAGTTTAGGGGACAGGTCTGAGCTACAGATAGAAACTTGGAGGTCATAATCATGAAATGAATTCCCTAAATATCGTCACCCATACCATAAAAACATGTTTTAATATTACAAGAATATATGGAAAAATTCAATTAGGTCAGAAAATGATTAATATGGTTTAATGGTTGAGTCATTCTGCAAGTAAAGTTACTCTGATGATTAGTTTAAATCAATCCGTACTACTTAGACAAAATTCCACTTTAAAACAATGTCTTTTATTGCTTTAGATGACTACTCTAGCTTATGAAAAACATTGCTCTACAGTTCTCCCTCTACACAAAGCAGCTATTGACTTAAATGAAATTTGTATCAGGTTTCACAAGCAACCATTACATTTTCTAGCCAGAGTGATCTTAATGACCTCATTTAATGTAGAACTTCATTTTACAGAAAAAGGGGGAGAAAGTTCAAAAACAAAGTCATTTAGCTTGTATACTTATTATTTACTTAATACAACAAATATTTACTGAGTGCTAGGTGCTGGTGATGTTCAACAATTAAAGATTCTATCCCATGGAATTTATAGTCTCTTTGGGGGAGCTGGAAAACAAACAAACATGCAAATCTATAATATGACACACAAATGAAAACTGCCATGAAGAAAAATGAATCATGATAAAGGTAGAGTGATATGCAATTTATTATCCAAAATGGGACATATTTTACGGTAAAAGCAGTTGAAAACTAGGTGGAATGCCAGGATGGCAGATATAAGCTGGAATGTCCAGCCTGGGCAAATGAAAATATGAGTCACCCAGAAAAACAGGATTGGGGGTGCAGAAGGGGTGAGTCAGGTTTATTTCAAATACAATAGTCAAGGGTCAAGTGATAAGGTGACATTTAAGGAGAGACCTGAAAACAGTGAAGGAGAAAGACATGGATGTGTTTGGAGTAGACTGTTGCAGGCAAAGGAAACAATGAAAAGTCTCTGGAAGAGAGAGAGGCTTCTGGATAAACAGCAAGGGGATCACTGTAGTTGCTAGAGAGGGAACAGGAAAAAGAATTGTAGGCGGTGAGGCAGGATGATGTGGACATTTTTAGTTATTAAAATAATCTTGGTGTTTATTATGTTTCATAGAAGGAGACTTGTTGGTTATGAAATCGGGAGTAACATCGAATTTTCGTTTTAATAATAGTAATCTTGCTGCTCTATCAACAATAGATTGAAGTGGGGACAGGAAATCAAAAATAATCCATTTACAATGCCAGCAAGAAAAATTACCTAGTAGCACATTTAACATGAGCCACACAAGGCTTTTACCTGAATATTTGACTGCTAAAATTGAAGAAGATCGAAATAAATGGAGAAATACATCATATTCATAGGTTAGAAGGCTCAAATTGTAAAAACGTGAATTTCTTCAAAATTCTATAGGTTCAATCCATTTCTAATCAAAACTCAAGCACATTATTTTTTAGTTCTGATATTAACATAGAAATGCCAATGACAGAATGATTTTTAAGATGCTTTAAATAGAACAAATTTGGAAGATTTATATTGCTTTAAGAATTACTATAAATCCATGATAATTATTGATGTGGAAAATAGAAAAACAGATAATTAATTAAAATAGGAAGCCCAGAAATACATATGTAATGAAATGTGATATTTATTTTTATAAGGGCATCAGGGAAATTTATCTTTTTAAAGATTTTCTCCATTAGTTTATTTATTTATCAGAGAGAAGGAGAGTGAGAGAGCACAAGAAGGGGGAGTGGCAGGGAACCTGGACTCAGGGCTTAATCACAGGACCTGGAGATCAGGACCTGACCTGAAGGCAGATGCTTAACCAATTAAGCCACCCAGGCGCCCCGACACCAGTGAAATTTAATGTGGAAAAAGATTACATGTATTTTTCAACATATAGCACCAGAACTGGATATCTTCAGGGAAGAAAATGCAATCTGACAAAAATCTCACTCCATATATAACAATTAACTCAAGATAGCATGCAGATCTAAACATAAAGAAATCTTGCCATTTGCAACATGGGTGGATCTAGAAGGGTATAATGCTAAGTGAAATAAGTCAGTCAGAAAAAGACAGATACCATATGATTTCACTTATATGTAGAATTTAAAAACAACAACAACAAATGAACAAAGAAAAAAAAAAGAGACAAACAAAAAAACAGACTCAACTATAGAAAACAAACTGGTTACCAGAGAGGAGGTGGATAGGGGGATGGGAAAATAAGTGAAGAGGACTAAGAGTATACTTGCCATGGTGAGGACTGAGTAATATATGGAATTGTTGAATCACTACATTGCGTACCTAATATAAACTCTATTTTAACTATACTGGAATTAAAATTTTTAAACTCAATCTAAAAAGCTCATTAAAAAATATTGAAGAATATATCTACAAACCGGGGCTATTCAAAGATATCCCAGAACACACAAAACCATAACAAAATTTTGGTGAACTGAATTTTGTTAAAAACTTCTGTTCAGGGATCCCTGGGTGGCGCAGCGGTTTGGCGCCTGCCTTTGGCCCAGGGCGTGATCCTGGAGACCCAGGATCGAATCCCACGTCAGGCTCCCGGTGCATGGAGCCTGCTTCTCCCTCTGCCTGTGTCTCTGCCTCTCTCTCTCTGTGTGACTATCATAAATAAATTTAAAAAAAATTAAAAAGAAAAAAAAAAACAAATAAAAAAAAAACTTCTGTTCAAAATAGTTATTATTTAGAAAATTAAAAACCCAAACCCCAACGGAATAAAATCATTGCAACATATTTATGCAACAGATAATTTGTATTTACAATATAGAATTTCTAAAGTTCAATAGCAAAAAGATAAAAAGGTGGCACAAAACTTAGACATTCACAAAATAGGGTCTTATGAATGGCCCATAAGTATAGTCATTAGGGTAATATAAATTAAAACCCAAAGAGATATAATGGGTAGGTACAGATCTACTGTGATGCTGAAATTTTAAAATACAACTAATAACATATTGTATTATTCCATGTCATCCTAGTTAAACTGAGGGCCACATTTTCCAGAATTTTTTTTCCTTTTTTTAGATTCAGCTAAAAGAGGAACTTGCGTACAGTTTAAAGCATATAAGAAAACAGTGGCCATTACCCTCATTACTCTCTATCCATGTCAGATTTAGCGTCAAATGGATGCATCCACTGGGTCACATATGATCTCATTTTGTCTAGTTGTTTAACTCTCCTTCCAGGCTGATCAAAACCAGCCCCAGTTCTACCATCAATGCTTGAAAAAAAAAAAAAAGGAAAAAATGCTTGGCTGTGGACCCACAAAGATGGTAGCTACACAAAGGCAACAATTTTCCATAAATCTCACCATTAACTTCCTCTTCTTGAGCCTTCTGCAGCAGCTGGATATGCTCAATTTCTCAGATTTCCGGCAAGCTCTAACTTACCTACCTGTAGCGGTACTTAAGGTAGATTCATTAGTAACTCTTTCTGATCCTGCAACATCTTTCCATTTACTTCATCTGCCCTCACCTTGTATAAGGTCTAATTCCTAGAACAAATCCCTCATTCCAGGAATACTCATGCTAGCTCTGCTTCCCTGACTAACCCTTGACAGCTATAGTTGTTGGCACTTCCTGTACACTTGGGTCTGATTTAGATAGCTAGATCCTAAACTCTGAGCCACATGTCATTATTGAAATAAAACTTTTGGGATTTTTAGAATAAGAGTGATTATATTTTTCATGTGAAGAGGCTACAAATGATTTGTGGTCAGAGAGAAGATTGTGGAAGATGGCAAAAAGGTCTCAAATCCTTCTTAACCCTGTAGCAATACTTTTTTCCAATGTGACTTTTCAGACTTTCCATTAAAAGTGGAGTCTATTTCTCCAACCCTTAAAGATGTTCTTGGCCATGACTTTCTGTGGCTACTGAGATATTAGCAAACATCAACCAAGCAGAGGATTGGAAAATAAAAAGTGTTGGAGCTTATCTTCTTTTTTGGCTTTGTAATCCAGTTGCCACGTGGATGAGTCCTGGCTCGTTTCTGAAACATCCATGACCAAGTCATGCCTTTTATCCCAGTTGACCATGAGGTAACCATAAAATATATAAGTGAGGTTATCCTAGGCCATCAAAGTCCAATAAGCTAGCTCAAATCAGTGTTGTTTAATGGTCCTAAATTACATAGACATTTGTTATGAAGCAAAACAAAAACTGACTAATACAAATACTAAATGCTGAGAGGATGACAAAGCAACTGCAAATTTAAATCACTGATGATGGGAAATGACTCTGGAAAACTATTTGGCAGTTTCTTATAAAGTTAAACTCACACCTACCTCAACATCCAGCAATTCCAGTTTTAGGTATTTACCTAAGAGAAATGAAAACACACCTTCACACAGAGATTTGTACAAGAAAGTTATAGCTGCTTTATGCATGATTTTGACAGTTGGAAATAACCTAAATGTCTATCAGGAAGAGAATAAACAAAATGTGATATATTCAGTAATACCATTCAGGATTAAAAAGGATTGTACTACAGATAAATACATGGATAAAATATTTTTTAAAAACACAGTAGGTTTAGGAATTAAACTAGATATAACAGTGTTTACTATGTACTTTCATGTACATAAAATATAGGAGAAATATATAAGAAAAGAAGAGCAAAGGAGTAACAGTGTGTGCAAAGGTGTGATTATAATGACAAATCATGGAATCTAAGCTGTATGTGGAGAGAAACTGAAGACACAAGGAGCTGATGGTCAGTAAACTTCAGGAGGATTATAAAATATAGGTCCTGGAAGTGTTAAAATGAGACAGAAAGAAAGGTTTTGGTACAGGGTTCAAATGCTTGAAACTGTCATCTTAGTTCTTGTGTTCTGTCTACAATTTTTTTCTCTCTTCTCTTTCCAGTATTTCTGCCATGGTTGATGTTCTAGCTAAATATCAGTTAACTTCAGAGACCTTTGTGGGCAAAGCAGGCAAAGATACCACTACCTAGAAAAAAAAAATGATTCACTTTGGAACTCAGAAAAGTATAATAAAATAGTTTCTAGAATGGATAGGGAAAAAATACACAATTACTAGAAGCACAATTATCAAGAATAATGATAAAACAATTTTAGTTAAAAAAAAACTTTTCACTCCTTAAATAGACTCATATACATATAGGATTACTTGATTTTGAAGAATAGTCCTTCAAGGTAAACAGGGCAAAGATGGTTATTACTTTCTTCCTGATTCAGATACTGAGGCGGGGAGTGTGTTGGCCACTGGCTTAAAGTCATACAGCTAGTAGCTTTTCCTCAAAGTCATCCCAGAAGACAGGTCAAACTCCAAGTGCACTGTGTTTCTTAGCAGACTATATTGGAAAATGTGTTTTGTCAACCCACAAAAGCAAATACTGACATTTAACTCGAGTCTGGGATCTGAAGTAAAATCTAACAACCTAAAAGGGACAAACTAATCTAACAACCTAAAAGGGACAAACTATAAACCCAGGTTTATATCACTGATTCATTCTGATCAAATTCAGATAAGAGACTCAGAAACCAAACTCAAAAATTAACACAGAGATTTCTATTCACAGTTCACTAAATCTGAAATTTTCTTTTAGGATAACTAGGTCGATTGTCTCTTGAGGTGGTTCGCTTTTGTTTTGTTTTATGTTAATCTCTTTTAAAAACATATCAAAGACAAAATCAAAGTTCAATCTAAAATTTCTTAACATCCTTTCTGCTCTCATCTTACTAAAAACAAACAAGGGAACAATCTTAACTAAGGTAGAGTTCTGAGTAAAAGCCTTGTCTCCATGCTTGAACTTTAGAGAAGAGGTAGCATTTTTGAGTGTTAAGTTGCAGGCACTTAGAGGTCTTTCACATACTTTTTGTTCAGGTCGAAGTAGAATATAAATTTGTTTTTATTTTTTTTTAAGATTTTATTTATTTATTCATGAGAGACACAGAAAGAGGCAGAGACATAAGCAGAGGGAGAAGCAGGCTCCCTGCAGGGAGCTTGATGCGGGACTCGATCCCAGGACCCCAGGATCACTCCCCGAGCCAAAGGCAGACACTCAACCACTGAGCCACCCAGGTGCCCTTAAATTTGTTTTTAGAAAAGAGATCAGGTCTGAAGGTAATCCACTGAGTTGCTAAAACTCCCTTGAGGAAGTTCTGAGGAGACCATTGGATTGTAGACACAATTGTTGATATAGGTAAAATTTACTAATCTTTTCACTATACCACCTGTAAACCTAAGTTTTAACACAACTTCACATACATCCTTATGCAAGTGATCACTTTATCTATTACTGCATAACAAACCAGCCAAAAGGTAATACTCTGAAACAACTATTTTATTACTCCTCTACTTCTCTTTGTTGACCGAGATCGCCCAGGTGGTTCTGGTCATGTGATGTCACTTGGGGCCACAGTTTTTGGGTGTCTCTATTGAGCTGAAGCATCCAAATGGCTCACTCAGTTGATGCTTGCTGGAGGTTGGGAGCTCGGCTGTGCAGATTGACCACAGCACCTCACATGGCCCTTCCTGTGGCTTGGGCCTTTCCCAAGATGGCAGTTAGGTTCTGAGAAGCAGAATTTCAGAAGTCAGTATGCCCAGATGTCAGACGCAAAAGCTGCCTGTCAGTCCTCAAAGGGTTAGAACTAGCATGGTGTCACTTTACCATAATCTACTGCTTAAGCAGTCACAGGGCCAGACTAGATTGAGGCCGGGGAAAAAGTAAACTCTACTTCTCCAAGGAGAGAGTTATAAAGAAACTGTGACCATCTTTACTCCATCAAATCTCTTCTCAAGAAATAAGTATATGGATTACATAGAAGTTTATTTTTTTATTTTTATTTTTTAAAGATTCTATTTATTCATGAAAGACACAGAGAGAGAGGCAGTGACAGGGACAGATGGAGAAACAGGCTCACCGCAAGGAACCCGATGCAGGTTTTGATCCCAGGACCCAGGGACCATGACCTGAGCTAAAGGCAGACACTCAACCACTGAGCCACCCAGGTACCCCTAAAAGTTTTTTTTTTAATACATTTTATATGTCTCTCATCTCTGCAATGTTTATCTCAATGATTATGGGAGCTATGTGGCAAATAATGCTATGGTCATAATCAGATTGCAGTCTGAATTCTGCGCTTTTCTTTATTGGGCATTGTTTACTTCTTTCTGTTGGGTACAACTTTAAAGCTACAGCTTTAGCAACCATACTTGTTCCTTCGTGATAGGCACTTTTTTTTCCCATTTACTTATGTGAAATTGAGGTCAGAGCTGCCAGAATGTCTTTCAGATCGTGAAGCAGTATTTTTCTATCACCAGGTCACAGTTCCCATCTCCAATCATCAGCTACATCCCACACAGAGCAATACATGTGAACCTGCATGACCTCTTTCATTATTTATTCCCAATTTCTAGCCTCTGCATGGTAAAATTATAACTGAGTGGGAAGCAATCTCTGTTCAGTTGAAGAATCTGTTGAAATCATTCCAGTGGCTTGCCCATAGCAACGGAAAGAAGCCACAATGTCATCCTTGCAATTTAATAGTGAGCTCTTCAAATTGCATAGATTCTTCTTTGTTTTTCATAATGATGAGCAGTTCAAGTGTCAGAACAGGTGTGTTTTTATATACACTCAATATACAAAGTTCTAAGTTACAATTTTAATTTGAGATTTAGTGTTTTCCCTTTCATTAACATTTAGCTCTTCTAGGAAAATTCATTTTTTAAATGTCCCATCAAACTTGTTAATGTGTTTAGCACACGAGAATTTTTTGGAAGTTGATTACTCATTCAATCTCTCTACTTGTTAGAAGTCTATGCAGATTGATTTATGCAGCTGTCTTTAAAATCAGAAAAAATGAATTTCAAACAAGAAATCTATGTATATACTTTTACATTTACCTAGGAAGTTAGTTATCTTTATTAATGTCCTTTATTTCTTCATGTGGATTTGCATTACTCTGTATGTCTTTTTGTTTTCACCTTAATGGCTCTAGCAAACAAATGACTGGCACCTGTTATAGGATAGGCCTGCTAGTGACAAACTCTTGCAGTTTTATTTATCTGGGAATGTGTAAATTTCTCCTTCATTTTTGGAGGGTAATCTTGTCAGATGTAGCATTCTTGGTTGAAAGTTTTTCCTTTTAATACTTTGATATGCTATCCCATTATATTCTGGCATCCATAGTTTCTAAAAAGAAACCATCATTAATCTTACTAAAGGTTCCTTGTGAGATTACTTTTCTCTTGCTGCTTTCAAGATTTTCTAATCAAAGTTAATTTTCACGGTTTCAAAAAAAGCAAATTCTCATAGTTTTAGCAGTTTTTTGTTCCTTTTAGGAGGGGCAGAACTTTAGAGTTCCTTACTGAGCTGCTTTTGCTGACTGCGCTTTTTCAAAATTAGTATTTAGTATTTCACAAATTACCACTGATAGGATAATGTCTAAATTCCTTAGTATGGCAGAAAGGAAAAAAAAAAAGCTTTGCTCCTTACTCCTCTCCATTGCCCCATGGACCACCATCCCTTTACTACTCCATCTTGTGTATTCCTCAGATGTTCTACTCTTTCTGCCTCTCTGACTGTGCTGATGGAGTGCTATTGCCTGGAATTTTAATTCTTCCCTTCTCCTCCACTACTCACACCTATGTGATATCTCCCACAAAAGGCTTTCTACCCACACAGGATAGTTTACATACCCTTCCTGGGTATCCAGACAGGTTCATACCTCTATCGTGTACCTGCCCCATGGGATAAAGATTAAATACATTAGCACATAGAAAGTGTATATAAATAATTGCATGAACATATTATTTTTATCCTCACACTGAATAATAATTATTGGTTTACTTGTCTACCCACACTAAGCAGTTAGAACAAGGGACAAGACTCTGTTATTTCTTGGTATTCTAGTTCCTAGCACTGTGTTCGACACAAACTTTTTCATATATTTTAACTGTTTTTCACATTTTAATATTCTTGAAATCAAAATGTACCTTATAAAAAAAAATGTACCTTATAATTTATGAAGTCTTACAAATACTATCTGTCAGACAGGAGATACAAAGTGATTGTCATTTCCCGCAAGAGAGCATGGTCACAGTCACCCATGAGTTACTCATTCGGATCAAAATTGCATAGATCATTGCTACTAAGTATGCTGAATTTAACCTCTATTTAATATGGCTTCAAAAGGGTTATAGCATAATTTGCTTTGAAATAAAAGATTACAAAAGAAAAAAAAAGAAATGAAAGATTACTATGTGTGCAAAAAATACCTTGTGGAAACAACAGAGCATAAGATTGATATTGATGAAACAGTATTTGTCATATGAGAAATAACAATTCCTTTTTTCCTTATTTTTCTTTTCTCTTTATTATTGTATCTAAAAAAGGAAGCACTCATAAAGAGTTGAAACCGTGTTGTATCTTGTTACTGAAATACATTTTTTTAAAGATTGGTTATATAACTGAAGCCTCAGAATAGTAGAAATTCTAGTTGAAGCTGGTGCAATCAACTTTTGAAGGCTTATCAATAAGACATCAAACATCAATTTATCAGAAACATTGTTATCCTAAACTTTTATTCACGTGCAATTTGGTAGAGGGTAATAGGATATAATGTGTATATTATGGTGTGATTTGCAAAGTTAAATCTTTTTAGCAGAACATCGAACAGTGATGTGTTTTATGTCTCACATTTGATGAGATACTATAATGGCTACAACTGTTTTACAACAATTGCAATAGCTATAATCATTTACTGGATTGGTAAATGAGTGAGTTAATCAGAATTGGCTGCTACATACTGAGTCATCTTTGACAAATGTCTCACTCTATTTGAGTCTTTGCCTTCTTACTTGTAAGGATGCTTGATGTTACAGATCTTACTAACTCCTAAGGATTAAATACACAAATGCACGCACTTAAAATTATAATAGTGCCTGCCCTGCAGGAAGTGCTGAGTGTTTACTTCCTTCCTCCTGACAATGCAGTAAGCCTCCAGGGTGAAATCATGCCTGAGTGACATTTACTGGTTTATCCACCAGTGGTGAGTTATTGATTTATGTACCTAGCTGTATAGTTTTTAAATGAAGTAAAATTCAGCTGACATCTGAGAGAATTTCTAAATAATTAAGAGCTGCATCACACAGATAAAAGGGGAAGACACTTCATTCTTATTTAGTCATTTGAAACTGTCTTCTAAATTTTTTAGAAGCAGGAAATTGTTTTCATCTTTTTAGTCTGGTTTGGATAGTCAGGAGTTGGACATGGCACTAACTATTTTTACTTGTTTATTGCTTTTCCACCATGAGGACGGGGCTCGGCGTTGTTTGTCCCACCTGCACAAGAACTGACAGAAAAAACACCAAGCATCTTTTCAGAGCAGAGGAAACAATTTTTGCTGCATAGAGCAGTAAGTTAGTATTTCAGTAACAGGATCATAATCTAGAAAGCAGTTATTAGAGAGTCTGTGTCTCTTAAAGGATTTCTTGGAGAAAAAAAAAAAGTATGTAGAGTCACCGGCATTAGAAAACTCATCTTAGGGAAACATTATTAAGAGCAGGTTAAATAATCTTTTCAGGTGTTCAGCACAATTTATGGCACATAGTCACTATGACAACCACCATCTCAGCTGAGCCTTCATTGCTAAATCAAGGATGTACATTGTGCATGAAAGGTTTACTTCTACCGCCAAGTGGACTCTAATTGCTTTAGAATTAAATTCTCAAAGGACTTCGGATAATTTACGAAATCACCATGTTTCTATATAAAAGATTTGCACCTTTTCTATATCCATGTTTTATCTGATAACGAAAGGAATACCACAGTACCATCCTGTTTCTAAGCTGGACTTTCCAGTAGTTTCATTTTCACTAAAATTGCTGCAATGAACACCTTTACAACATAAATCACATTTACAAATGTTTAGGCATATCTGTAGAGTAAATGTCTGTGTGTAAATGTGATGCAAAATGACACTTAAAGTTTTCAGTTACTGTCCATTTGACCTTCATATAATTTTTGACAAGTTCTACCCTCTTCATTATTCTATTTTACTACACTCTAATCATTTTAGTAAATACATTTTTGACCAACCTAATAGATGAAAAGTGGTATCTCACTGTGGTTTTGAATTTGCATTTTTGTGAGTGTGTTTGAGCATCTTTTCATCTCTTTAATAATCATTTGTATTTCCTGAATTTTCAGTGAACTGTTTCTGCTTATTCTTTGCTCATTTTTCTACTTGGCTGCTGGGCTTTTTTTGACATGTAAGAGCTCTTTATAAATCAAGGGCAATGGTGGTTTAACTATAATATGGGTTACTTTTTCAAAAAAGAAAAAAATGTGGGTTACTTTTCCTGTTTATCTTTTTAGTTTATGTATGGTGAGTTTTGGCAATGTATTTATTTTCTGTAGTTGAATACATCAGTTTATGGTCCTTGTGTCATCCTTAGAAAGGTTTCTCCAGGTTCAGGATATTTTTAAAACCCCATATTTTACCTTAGTAATTATTAAATTTAAATGGTTAACATATCTGAAATTAATTTGAATAAATAATAAGAGGCAGGGAGTCAACATTTCCCCTATATGACCACTCACTTCTCCCAACATGCTTTATTAAAATAATCATAATTTGTTTGCTAATTTGAAATAGCCCCTCTTGAGACAGAACATGAGAGACTCCTAACTCTGGGAAATGAACAAGGGGTGGTGGAAAGGGAGGTGGGCGGGGGTGGGGGTGACTGGGTGACGGGCACTAAGGGAGACACTTGATGGGATGAACACTGGGTGTTATGCTATATGTTGGCAAATTGAACTCCAATTAAAAAAATGAAATAGCCCCCTCTTCATATTCTATACTTCCAAGTGCTCTTACATTCATTTTTGGACTTTTTGACTCTGATCTGTCCAGCTATTCTTAAACTAATACCAAATTGTTTTACATTTAGAGGTATACAGAATACTTATTTCAGCAGGATGTTGAAGGAAGTGGCTTATTTCAGCAGGATGTTTCTAGGAGGACTTGATTAGGAATAAAATTTCATCAGTATGATGACTACGTAACCATCACAGAAGTAAATTTTTGGTATACAGAAGCAAATAGAAAACTGCATCAAAAATTTAATGGTCATAGTTATTAAAATATTTTAGCAGTCAAATTTAGAAGTCTAACATAGAAGTGTATATAGATTCCTTGTCAAGGTCAGTATTTTCCATTGGTTGGCATTTTCATTGGTTACTCCATTAACAGGTTCCAGCAAACTAATTACATTCTGTGCAAGCAATCATAGATGATCAACAGAACTTACATTACTTAATAATAAAATATTTTTTGTAGTTTTTATTCAGATTACCTTTTACATGCAACAGCTTCTGTTCTACATGTTTAAACATCTAGGTGCAGAACAGACAGTTCCCAAATGAAGAGTGTTAACAAAATACTAAACTTTTCATGGTCTCCAATATACTTTTTCTGTTGTCAATGACAATTTATGTCACTTTTCTTTATAGTTTTCCACTCTTTATCTAAACATATCTTCATTCCCTTTCACTGTGTTGATTTCAGAGTGAGACTAGAAATTTCTCTGCAATTATGTAAAACAAGCATTATTGAATTTATTATTAATCTGTCATGCTGTCAAACTTACTATTCCTGCATG